>NC_056728.1:1580628739-1580676019 GCF_019279795.1 Protopterus annectens | reverse complement strand
GGGCCTTGGGATGGCAACCGTTGGCACAGATTCCGCCCCTGACATCCCTGCCTGTACCTCGTGCATATGTTCATAACTGCTAGCATCTGTGGGGACACTATCAGATGGACCGCAGGAGGGTAACGAACCTACATCACCTGTGAATGCAAAGAAATACTCTACATTACAATAGACACATTGACACACACACACCGACACACACACACATACCGACACACACTGACACACACACACACACACACACACACACACACACACACACACACACACACACACCGACACACACTGACACACACCGACACACCGACACACACACTGACACACTGACACACTGACACACACACTGACACACCATGCATGTGAGATGACAGATGGCATGCAGCATGCTTGTGATGCAGCTGACAGCATGCAGCTCAGACATCAATAGTGTTTGTAAGCATACCCCCTGGAATGCACACTACAGCAGGCAGGTGTCATATCATTATCCATGCAAGTCACACGATCATGTAGTATGCATGCATCTCTGTGATACACCATGTGGACCAGAACAGGATAACAGTACACATGGCTGATGTGACCTTGACATGTAATCTGCTGACATGTTCATTAACATGCATGCATGTCTGACACAATGGTGTTGTGACACATGTACAGCATCGTACTGGGAATCACATTGCGGTGTTGTCCATATGCCCTACAGATAGAATGCATGTTGAGCAAATGTGCATGGGCATGGTAGGGGACTGGGCCGTCCACATTGCTGTACAGTGTGATGCGCAGACACTGTGCCATTGCATGGCATCATGAGGCGTATATGTTGCTAAACAGTGCATGTTATGTACACATTGCATATCCAGAACTGCATGCATACCCATGACATACCTGTGGATTGTGACCTATGATGCTGAGGTGTATACACACCCAACCATGCTGTGCCATGTGACAGGTCACTGGAGGATATACAGATGACACCCCTACATGATGACTACAGAGTGTTAGCTGCCTGGCAACCAAGTCCACACATAGCAGACCTGCTATGTCACCATTTCACACAACACATTGATGTACCACGCACACATGGTGCACAGCTAACAGTGATGTCCTATGGCAGGGGGAAAAGTGCTGTTTCTGTGGCCTGGTGTCACTGTCAGTGGAATCTGTGAAGGTGACTACTGTCATGCTATGACACAGACATCATGTTCAACACATCTTATGAGGTACATGTCACTGACACCTCCACTAGCTGTGCACAAGCAGTTATGATGTGCAGCGTACCACATCACTTGTACAATCGGTCTAGTACGGCTGTACTTGGACCATGTATGGACAAAGTGGGACAGGGTGTATCCACATCCCGTCTTCTGTGTGGCTACATGTCTCTGGCCATCCCCCATGGCCATGAGTGCACATGTGTTGGTCATGTATGTGATGGCCGTCTATCACACATGTCTGTGTTGTCCCATATGACATACACACATAGATGTTGGTTATGTCACCATCCACAGGGCTATGCAGACAACAGGTGTATGTGTGGTATGTGGGGTATGTGTTATGGGGAATTGTGACAATATTGCAACCAAAATGCTACATGTCTCGGACATGTCGGATGGAACATCACAATTTGTGAAACCATTGCAGGGGCATATAACACAATGGTGATGCCTGTGGTCTGCCCATATCACAGCTCACTATGCAGTACTGGTTTGTGTACCACACATTTTGTTCCACTGTAAAGTACATATGCCTCCATTGTAGAACACCTCCACCATTGTATGCACAGCTGGACACACATGTAGCAATGACAAATACTGTAGTTTCATGTCTATGTATCATTTCAGTTGTATATATTGCACATGGGTGGCCTGTGTGGATGATGGGTGATGCGACCTGTATATCCATGGATTAACTGGCCACATGGTGAATAGATCTATGCTTTGACATGCCTGATACTGATTGTAGACTCACCTGCAATGGACTCTTGTCTGTGCGGCATGCCAGAGGTACCTGTATAGGGTGACACAGCAGTATGAACATTATCCATGACAGTATGACAGCCACAAGGTGCACAGTGCAGGTTAACACATTCGTCTGTACAATAGCATATAGTCAGCACATGTGTGCATACCATATCTCTCAACCTCTTAGAACAATAAATGTGGACAAAGCCTACTATGATGGGGGACATATAGGGACAACTGTGACATATTGCTCTTACTAACCTGGATATTTGATAGACCAATAGGTTTGCATGCACATGGGTTTGCAATGGAATGTGCAGTCGTAAACACAACTGTATGTCATCATTTAATGACTCCATTCCTCAACTATTTGCTAGAAAGGGACAGTTATTAAGGGGAACACACCGACAATCTGAGGCAGACAGCTGGACATCCTGCAATTACCTGTACAGTTCGGAGGTATGGTGCATACACAGGGTAGCATAAAGCATGTGTGTCCACATACCTTGCATATGTTGTTACATTACATGATGTACACTGACACATGCACATACATGGATTATACTGGCCATATATTCAGTACTGACTTACCAGGCAACTCCAGGCTCATTGGTTGGGAGACACCCACCTCCACGATGGCAGCTACTGTTTGTGGGGGCTGTTCAGAGGGTGTTCCCAGACTGGCCAGTAGCTCCTCCGTGTGTGTGAGTGGAGGCTGGGTTGGTGGCCCACCACCCGTACCACCTTGTTCTCTGGCGATTGCAGTGGCACGCTGTTTTGCATGACATATGAGGTCCATGCAGTGTCTGCACACCTGCTGGTAGGTGCAGTTGTGGTCACCCACTTCGTTGACCCTCCTGCGAAGATCCTGACACAGGTCATCCTGCTGCTGTGCATGCTGTGGCTTGTGGCTAAATAACGCCTTGTAGTTCTCATGGAGGTACGGTATTACGACATCATCCTCCTGTTGGCTATATGTTGGTAGGCATGTACGCGGCATTATCTGTAAGACATGATGAAGGTGACAGGTCACATTTACAGACATGTACAGTGATACTGCTGCACATACATTCTAGTACATTCACACAGTTATCTTTGCAAATCAACATGACACTAACACGACTGGCATGTATGTGTCCCACACATGTAACACCCAGTATGCATTAGATATCATCCCCATATATGTGTGTCACCTCATTAGTGTTCCTACTGCATGTGACGTCAGTCTCCATGTGGACATGTCTGTTTGCATGCACTGGTGTTCTTACCTATCTATCCATGCCTAATGTATCCATGGTAATGCTGTTGACCTAGATGCGGTGGATATGTCACATATCAACACAGACATAGCCTTACTGGACTTGGGCAGTGACAATGCACCAAGTACGCATGGAAACCTGTACATGCATTTGTTTTTCCATAGACATCTACACTGCACAGCTGTTCAACATCCTGCCACGGATCACCTGTATTGCACATGTGATAGACATGTGACAATGGCTAGTCAGACGTCATTTGCAGGTAAGGTTATTGGCTATAGCATGTACGGGCTGGGTTTCCTAGCTGTATCTGACACCCATTACGCTACCACGAGGGGCATCAGTGACACATTACTGATCCAGATAGATGATACTACATCTACCATACGGCCATCACACCATGTATGGCAGGGGTGATATGTGCAGCTATGTGGACAGGGCTGCATGGTATGGTGGGAGTATGTCACAGGTATGGCACAGGGATCTGTCAAGCATGTGGCCATCCTAGTCGTAGGATGGTGGTTGTCCATGACGTATGACTTTCAGATCAGGCTATGGACATGTAGCATGTCTAACAGCATAGTATCGCATATGTCCGTATGCAAGGTGGATAGCATGCTGCATACTGGAGGTGAGTATTGTGGAGGCTGGTATCGGCCATCCACGCATGGGCCCTACCCCTGGAGGGTGATATGTATTCCAATATTGGTCAGACGGGTGATGTGTATGCCTGTCCAATGATCCCTGTGCACATGGATACCACCCTGTCATGTCATGGGTACCTCGGATGACTACCTAAAGGGCCAGGGAGATGTCTCCAGCTCAGGGAGGTGTACTACACTACACCATCCCTAACACAGTGTCCATACTGTTGACCACAGCCTAGGTGTTTCCTAATGGGTACGTGGGTATTCCCCTACTGGTGTCATTGCTGATATCATCCACCAGAATGTACACATACATCACACACATCACACACACAGCCCATTTTGTATGTTGTTCACAACACTGTGACAACAATTGCCCATAGGTCATGGCCATTCACATCATCACATACACAGATGGCTGACATTTGTCTGTGTGGTATGGACTACAATGCAGGTGGGGTACAACACATTAACCCTGGTTTACTGTAGCTGACACCGTGTGATATGCACATCTCACTGTAGCACCTTTGGTAGTTGTGAGTCTGTCAACAGGCCACTAGTAGAACACTCCTGTGAAATACACAGGCATCTGTAGCTGAACATCCATACTATCTTGTACATCTGTACTGCTAACATCTACATTGATAATGGTTCATGAACCTGCAGACCATACCCGGCAGTGTTCTGATGCGGTGCCACCAATCATGACTGTTGTCAAAACATGTGGGTTGATAGTATACAACACCTTATCTGTAATGTGTGGGCATGCTCAGCACTTGTTCAGAGCTTCTTGGCATGTTATGAGCTACTGCTTAGTTTAGCATCCATTTCACACCAGTCCTCACAGGTACACTGTCTGTCCATACATTTCCAGCTTGATAAATGTACAACAGCTGTCGTACACACATCACTCACATACCTCGTGAGACATGGTGGTTTCTACGGGCTGTCCACCTGCCATGTACCACTTATATACAGGCATGTCCAACTGGCACGTACCAGTGCTATTGCCTGTCACTATGATGACTATGTTGTACATGTGGCAATAGAGCTATTCTCATGTCCACAGTCAATGCACACCTCCCAACATACAACAGTACAGCCTGTGGGGGATGCACATATGCAGCCCTGCTGGGGGTTATACTGTCACCAACCCTGACTGCACCTGACAGTCATGTGGGGTTGTGCAACATTGGCAACGCACCCCACACATCACATGGTCCCACATGATCCCCACCACAGGCCACACATACGGAGACACCTTGTACAGTACCCCTCCATACTCTGTGTGGGCACTGACAACAGCCCACATCACTAAACACAACCACACCAACCTATAGCCCACAGACACATGTGCCCATCACATACAGCCAATAGGGTGTCATAACATACTCAACACACCTGTCTTAGGTGACTATCGGCAGTCACACTGCTGTTCCACTCAGCAGGCTACACAAGGCAATAGTCAATTACATCCTGCTGTCCAGTAACTGGTTCTGCAACATAACCTATGCACACATGCCACAAGTCAGCAGGTACGATGTAACTCCCCTTCCATGTTTGTGTGACAGACGTTGTCACTCAGGGCACAGACTACGTGATCAGGGACATGCAATAGCCCACCAGTGTTGTCGCCCTGCTGGTGTGGTCCACGCCCTGGGAAGCATTTTGCGTTCATCCGGACCTGTTACCACTGTATTACGAATGACTGTGTCACTCCCAACAGTTGTCCCTGCTTCTGCTGTCATTCCACAGGCATCTAGTATACGTCCACTTTGACAGACCCGGCCAAACAACATGATGCTGTGGCACAGTTGACCTGCACCTGTCAGCCCTGGGATTACAGATCACATGTTGGACTCTTACTGCTTTTATACTGCCTGTCTTGCACAGTGCCCAATAACAGTCGCCACCAGAATGGGAACAGGCTAGCAAAGCATGTGGTCATGTCACACTATGCTTGACATCATCCACTGTGATGCACGCAGGCAAGGCACACCTGATACTGCACCACTGCAATATCTCTGCAGTGACTGGGACCTACCTCTTGGCTCTGTAGAGCACACCTGCAATGACTGGTTATAGACAGACCGTACCTCTCAGGCATGTACCTGGACTGGCACACCCACAGCTGAGGTGTCCCCATATTCCACTATGTTGTACACACATCCCGGCTGGTTACTTCACATAATGCATCACAGGTGCTCCACGTGCATATGACTGTGTCCGGAACTACTGCTGCTACTAATGTGAGACTGACAGTAACCCACACCTAACTGTGATAGCCGCACATGTACTGAAACATTAGGCGTACACTATGCGTGAGTCAAAACCTCCGCTCAGCTGGTTCAACCCATACACCACCTCCAAGACCAACAGTATCCTTGACATGGACACTACCAACATGTGACTGCTGTTCGACACCTGCGGTTGTCCCCTCATTGGTGGAATCCGAACATCTGCTACCCAACCTTGTTAGCCACATACCAGCACCACACACTTCACGGCATACACAGTAGATGAGTACTACAACACCAACTCCAGATGTTGTATGACAGTGGTAGTTGATGTTGTGACACATGTGCAGGTGGACAATGCACATGCAAATGCTGAGACATACCCCAGTGCACTTCAATAGCATGTACACGACAATGTGGTTCATGCTATTCCACACAGAGCCATGCAAGTACACACCAGAATACAGATGACACTCTGGGGGTGCAGTCCCATGGACATACTTTACAACAACAGGTGGGGGCTGTTACACAGTGGTGTACATTCCCATGGGTGGGGTGACTCACTGGTCAGCCTTGATAGGGCCACAGGATCCCATATCACATACACCATAACTAGCTACATACACATTACTGCAACACATTCCGAGATGTACCACAGGGCATTATGGTGGTATGTCAGTAGTCGTATGCAATACTCACATCTGCTCACACATACAACTGTCACTCTGGAACATGACAGTAACAGGTGATGTTGGCAACATCCTGTCTGATGGCTTCATTGCTAACATTACACCCTCTCACTCCCTGCAGGGCCACATTCCTTGCAGGTACATTGCGGTGTACCTGCACTCACACCTACACAGTACTGACCTGCACTCTATATGTCCTAGGACACAGGCCCCTTGTCACCCTGCACTATCCCAGGCTGTGATGTCCACAGAACTCTGAACAGCATGTCTCTCCACTGGGACACCATATTCAGTAATAGCTTTGTACCAGACATTGTGGCCCCTGACTGGCACACAGCGACTGTCACACTCCTCACAGGTGGTGCCACACTGCATGACTGGGACTATTGCCCTACACACCTCACTGGTCTGTTATGCACAGCTATAGAGCACATCATCATGGACATCATTCGTCAAGTCTCTGTTGTGCTCCAGTCCTTTGATGCCAGCTGGGCTGGTCTTGTTGGGGCCACAGCATGCCTCCTACATCTATTGAACACCTTTCCTACAGTCACCAGAGTTGTTGATCATGACACGGGTGTCCACACAGCCTGCATTGTCCTCTCACTGCCATTCAGCACCGTTCTCCATTCTGGTATTGACTACATACACATCCACCTGCACATCACAACATATGTCTCTGGATGTTATGCAATGTGGCTAATGGATGGGACACACACACTGAGGGTGACATACCAAATCACATACTGCAATCCAGTTACACTTGGCTTACCACAGTCCTCAGTCATGGGGCCCTCATGTTCGGTATATGCTTCCCTGAGGTACAGGCTACCACTGCGGGGACTTCCCTGCCTAGCTTTACAGACCACTGCATACCCAGCACCATTGTTGCTTCACCAGCTGATACAGACCCCATCCATGCGGGTGTTACTGTGACAGATACCGATATGAACATCATGGCCTCTACCTGCATGACACTTGGTGTGAACATCACCTTTGCAGTACACCATCCTCCCACTGGTTATCACATAGGTGTTATTCCCCGACATACATGTTGCATTGTACATGTGTGTAAGACACATGTATGTTTCACACACTCCTGTGATTACCACATTGCCACTGTGGTGTGGATATCCTTCTACGTGTTCACACATGTCTGTCCTGGGTGTGTAGCTGGTACATAGCCACCCATTGTACCTCTGAACACAGGACGTATACACACATCAATGGATACAACACCCTGCATAGGGTGTACCTTACACAACAGCTTTACACACCCCAAAATTAAAATGCCATGATGTTTATTGAGCTACAACTGTTAATGTATGCGGCTTATGTACAGACACCACATCTGTACACATTTTCAGACTACATACTCAGGGGTGACATCTGCTGCAAAGACAGGGCCCATGTCTGCAAATATGTTGATGGATATATTCCGCATACACGACATACACAATAGCCACTATGACCATGATGCTCATGGATATGTGCACACACGCGACTGTGTGTGGCATGTGCTTGGGGGTTGCATTCCCAGACCGGACACTCACCATGCTTTGGGACATGTTTCATATGTACATCACGCATGGACTGTCAGTAGCAGTGTTCATGTGATATCCCGCTTGCTGGATGGTGGACACATGTATGCTTGGGATCACTGCAGTGGCTGTACTGTGCAGTGATGCAGGTTACACATGACTCTTCTGTTCACAGGACACTACACTGGAGAGGTGCCACTGGTGTGCACACTGTAGTTGTTGTTACACATTAACTTGCCAGACTGCATGGTACACCACTATGAACCTGTGCAGCTATTACATGTCCTTTGTGCATGGTTACTGGTATAGCCCTTTCAGTTAGATTGGCTGTCATGCTATTACAATGTTCCGTGACTACGGGCCATATGTCTACTGTTATTGTACACACCAATCATGTCCATGTTTGTCTGTCACATCTCTTCTGCTATTCTAGTATGGGAGTAATGTTTGCATCCTTTGCAAATGCACAGAGTGGAGTACATAGTTATTTCATCATAACTGTTTATACATATCTTAATTACATAGTACTCACATCACTATATGATACCTTTGTTAAGCATCATATGCCTGTTCTCCTGTGTAACATATCTGACGTATCAATCTACTGTACTATACATTACACATGTTTTACATGGTATCCCATAATTCAACCATTACTTGCACAAAGGGTCCACCTTAGACATGTCATTGACGTTATATGCCCATACACATGCGTACTGTTACAGTATATCTACATATACCATCCCCTGCTATGGCACGTACTTATTGGACATACCCTGTCACTGACGGTGGGTCGTATGACACTGTTCTGTTTAACACCGTCATGTTGCATCCCTTGTGGTGTCTGTGCTGTTTACTCTGTGGCCCACTGCTGGACGCACATCTTCTACAAGCATTAGTACGATCAGCGAGACATCACTACATAAATACCATTCTCCACTTTATGCATGGTGGATACTGTTAATTACTGCAAACCAGGCTATGCATACACTGACATTACGTAATTCAGAACATACTATACATACAGTTAGTGTTATACATACCTTGATATCGTTCTGGTGTTTCGTCTCTATCTCGCTCCTCTGTATCACTCTTTCAACTGTTATACGGTATGAGCATACAATTTGCATATCTGGCAAGTCATCCTTATATACGTCTATACCTGCAACATGTGGTTTACTGCCACCAATTTGAGGTCCGGTGTGACTAATTACATGCACTTCAGCTGTGCAGCTACTCCATTTGCCAATTACGCGGCAGCAGTGGGGTATAATTGAATTCTCGACCTGGGCATTGGCCATTTGCCCTGCCTTTGGGGAGACGGCCTGTATTGTGTTTTGTTGTGTGTAATTGCAACTGCTTTGTGTAGAGCCAAGTCTATTTTGGGGTCATGTCCCCCTTGGATTGTGTGTGATTCTACCTGTGACTGTACCTGTCATCCCACCCATCTGATAAAGGACTATTGCAAACATCTGTAACATCGCCGTTTGTTCTGTTATACGACGGATACAATTTTGCATGGTGCCTTTAAATATCTCTCACAAGGTATGTCAACGGTTTAGCAGATGTAATTGACTAACTAGATGTTTGGGCTGTGGTTATGGTCTGTATTGCTATTGTTTACAGTTTGGGGATGTAGGTGGGTGTACGTAGCATATACAGTTTTGTGGGGCTTGCATTTCTACGTAGTCCATATATATATATGTGTGTGGGCCCCTTCCCTAATTACAGTGCTATCAGTTAATAGACTTCTATTACGGGAATTTACTGTGGGCCATTGTTAATTGGTTTCAATATGGTATGCAGGTGCAGTTGATACTTCCATACCTCCCGATGTAAGGCGATATGTGCAGGGATATTTGTAAATGAATGCTATCCCCTGTATGCCTGCCCCAGATATTTGCAATGATTGCAGTGGTGTTGGTGTCAGACCCTCTGTCACATGGCTTGCCACCTTTTCATATGGCCATAGTTGGACACTTGTGGGTCACACAATGGTGTTTACAGGCTGACATATGGCCACGGTCAGTACACAGGATAGCACAAACTTTTATCCTCATTACATACCTATTGTTCTTGGTCCTTCACTACTTATCGGTTTGCATGTAACATTTCCACTTCTTACATACAGGCATGAGTATTTCCTGCAACTATTGCATATTATGTGGGACATACTAATGTCCTACACTCACGGACAGTTGCCCTTTCTAGTGTTTCATGTCAGGACACACCTGCCCAGGGGGGGCTGTCCCTCCCAATGTGGGTCAGGTGTTTACCGCATGCCTATGGATAGCTATACCCGCACCTACCGTAATCATCTACCTCCGAGTTGCCACCTACAGACACACTATGCGGACACACATGACACACTTTAGTCACACGGGAACACACATGGCACCCCCATCACACACATACACAGGCTACATCACACACAACCACAGTTTTACACAGTACCTATGTGGTCCGTACCGCCGACAGTGTTGACTACATGTCCTTACTATCATCCTATTGCTCGCGGTTCTACTGTTCCAGTACTGTGTTCTTTCTGTCTTTCATCCTCCTGGTTACGTGTGTCGGTGTGTGACACGTTCCATAGTTGGCGGTATCCTGTTTATTTGTACCTCAAAGGTGTTTAGAATGTTGTCGGCCTATCTATATGTTTGCAGATGCCAGTGACCCCTTGTATATTGACATATATCACACTATCGCCCTTTCTATCTGTATTATATATGTGTATATATATATATATATATATATATATATATATATATATATATATATATATATATATATATATACATTTCTCGGACAGGGGTAGTGACAGGCACGCTATGCCTTTCATTGTGTGTTTGTCAGTGTATACTGTGTTTCCCAGACTCCGCATGTTTGTGTCTGTACCTGTCACATTACACACCTGCCATGGTTAAGATTACCTCCCATCCCACTTTGCGAGGGACAATCCCTCTTTGTGCAGTTGTGTCCTGCGAAATATTTGTGAACATAGCAAATGTCCTGCGACTTTGGGACAAACGTATTCCCTATAGTTTATGTCATTGTTGCATGACACACTTATTCTGTATCTGACCCACCTACATGTTACAGGACACGGAACACGTACCTGTGACTATTACTAAACTATAAGCTTTTTATCTATGCAAAACACTGTCGTTCTGGTTTTTGTCCTGGCCGGGTGTGTGTCATCCTGCTGACATCTGGCGTATGTCCCACATTGGTCATTTGAACTGTGGCATCCTTACCGTACGTACATCTTGCCTAGCAATAGTGTTGGGTGATTGTGTACATGACTGCCTGTTCCACTCCTGGCAGTGGTCGTTTTACCCTTCAGAGCAGGCGCTATTTGTTCAGGGGTGACTAATGCTGGTGTCACCTGTTCTGTAAATCATTGACTGTTATCTGCACAGTGGTCGGTGACACTTAGCCCTGTTTCGCGCATATCCGTATAGTCGTATTTAAACATCGCTTACTAGCTGTGGGCAACGCTTATTCCCGCTAACGTGTGCTACACATATTCTGATGACCTGCATCCGGACTGCATTACCCATGCCGTCGGGATTATGTTACATCCCTTGCGGGACGTGGGACCGGGAACATGCATGACAGTCACTGCATGTACCACTTGGACATCTGGGGGTTGTACACGAATTATGTCAATTTGTATGTGCAGTACACTACAGCAGTTACTCCACATTACACTCACATGGATGACTCCATTAGTTTACAACTTAATGGGTCCAGTTAATGGTATGTCCATGTGATGTTTACTGGCTGCACTCCAGCACTGGGTATGTATATCACAATTAGGTACACCCGATAATTTGCTACACCTTCATACGACCATGTATGCAGCATGCCGGGGTGACTACTGCCTGTCATGGGTACATCCCCTGCCTTGACAGTACATCCATGATTACATTTTGTGGAGCCCCTCAGTAACGCGGTGGGTAATCCGTGATGACTGTGTGTAGGACAGTGCTTACACACATGTGCTCCCGCGATTGCCTCTGCTCCAGTACGCGGCAGTTGCTTACTCGATGTTGTGGCGATGGGTGTCACTGTTTGCCCAGTTTGGTGTTTTGCCTCTGACAATCGGGCGTGTACCTACCGGTGTACCTGGGAACCTATACACACAGCACCGACAGATGCTGATGGGTGCATCTACTGTTCAGGTGTTGACAGTTCACTGTTCCCATGGCTGTTGCGTTTACAATGTTTAAGGGCAGCCTATGTTGGATTCCACAGTGGGCCACCTATACATCACAATTTACAGGTAGCTGTGTTTGTGTGCCATCCATGTTACTGTGTGCAGGTGGGGAGGCGTGTCAATCCATGGGAGTCTACACTGTCAAGGTATGTGCTATACATTCCCTCTTTGCCAAGGCGTAGGCATATTGGGCACGCCTCCGTCTGCCTACTGGGGCTGGCACAGTGTGTCCGTGGTCTGGATCCCTCTGTGCCTGTGTTGGCCTTGGCACTTGCGGTGGGATGTGAGGCCCTCTCCCATTATGACCCTGCTGCAGTTGTCTCCACAGGATCATATTATGTAGCATGGCACATACTATGAAGATGTGGGCACATGTGCCTGGAGAGTACTGCAAGGCTCCACCAGATGTCTCCAAGCACCGGAACCATGATTTCAGCATCCCGAACACACACTCTATGATGATTCTGGTTTGTGCGTGTGCCTCATTATGGCGTTCTTGCACTGGTGTGTGCATTTCTGATGGGGGTCATCATCCATGGCTCCAGTGCATAGTCAGCATCCCCCACAAGGTGACCTTGTGGGATGTCCCCCCTGACAAATACCTGATACAGCTGTGAGGCATGCCAGATATGGGACTCATGGTAGCTTCCAGGGCTGCCAGCACACACATCCATGATAATGCCTTGGGCATTGCACACAACCTGGCAGTTGATGGAGTGGAATCCCTTGCGGTTTATGTAGCACCTACCATACTCAATGGGTGGTGACTTAATTTGTATGTGTGTGCAGTCTATCACACCCAGTACCTCCAGGTAGTTTGCCACATGGTGGAAGTGACGCATATTGCTGGCCAACTCCTCCTGAGTTGGGAGGAAGTGTATATGCTCATTGGCATGTGGTAACATGGCGTCCAGGAACTGGTGTATACCCTGGATGCTGATGCCTGTGAGATCCCCATTATATCTCCAGTTGGCCTTTGAAAGGTACCTGTGGCTAGTATTCGCAAGCTTACACATACCTTCGTGTCCACTGGGATGGGTTCCCCTCTGTTGTTTCTGGTTCTCAGGCGTGGCCGGCACAGCTCTACTATTTGTTGTAAGATGTCCCTGTCCACCCTGTAACACTCTACTATCTCTACATCATGTAGCCCCTGGTAGGTTACCCTTGGTGGTCTGAACACTATTCTCCTCCTCTGAGGCCTACAGTGGTTGTCAGCATCATCCTCCACAACACCGTCGGTCTGTAACACATGCTGATGAATCACAGCTATGGCAGCTCATGTACATTTTAAAAGTTCTCCATCTGTCTACACCTATGGTGCGGTGTTTGGGAATACACAGGTGTGTGTTGAGTGCTTTCACACTTTATACTGTTCTGCTGTGAACACTGATGATGTCATAGGGTGTGTATGTACGATTGTGGCTACAGGGTATCTTCTGTGTTTTATTTACGAAACCACTATTGTGTTGCCTTTGGTGTTGCATTACATTTGGATGCCGTGAATTACCTCCTGCCCTTCCGTTTACATTTGTGCACGTTACACCTACCATTTGCTGGCATGCATCCAACTGCCAGCTTTCATTTGTACTTTCCTAGACCTAGCTTATTTTGCATAATATGTGCTATTGTCGATCTACTGTGGGTTGGTTTGCTCTGCTATGACAGTTCTCCTGTCTTTGCATTCCAGGTCCTCCACACCTTACTTTGCAATCCTATGCCTTCCCTATCCTGTTTCACAGGTTTCTGCATGCAGGCTTGTCTACTGCCGTCGATTGGCCACCGTGTGTTGATTGGTGTTAATTGCTCATTACTACGCCAATTACCCTGCTTTGGTATTTCCTTCTTTTCTTCCCATGACCTTTCTGTTTGTGCTATTGTTTGCGGCGCATGCATCTGCTTACCGGGTTTCGGGCACGAGTTCATCCCTGTACAAATGCGCTTTCGGGCACCATGTGTGCTCTCAGCTAAATGGTTCTATACCCTCCTCCCCACCCCTGTCTTTCTGCTTTGCTTAGCAATGGCCAGGCCAGATTTGCATTGCTCCAATGTGCTTACTGATATGGTGGCACACCCCTCTGCTGATGTCATGTATCACCTTTGATAAACTCCTCGGTGTTATAGCACTGCACCGTCAGGTGCATCCTTAATCCGGCAGGACGTTTGTGATTCAGTATTACCTGCCTCATTTGCATGGCATTGACTACTAATTCATAGTTACAGCACCGAACACTGTTGCGGGCCCCTGGCAACCCCTGCACCTTGCTTGTGGTGTGCCATGCCTACCATTGCATATTATGGTGCAATCCTAATTTGTCTTTCATTGCGATTTTCTGCCATTTTTATATATTTCCTTTGTATTCCTGTTTGCACACACATGCCCTGTGGTTGTACTGTGCGTTACTGTGAACATTTATTTATTTATTTATGTATTTATTTATTTGCAGTTGGTTTACCAGGATAGTCCATTGGGCCAAAGAACCCGTTTTCAATGGAGTCCCGGTGAGAAAAGCTCCAGATACAAGAACATGATACACACTGGTTATACAAAATTATAAAAAGAATACAAATATATAATAATAATCAAAAAATTATGCACAGTTCAGCTGAGTTCAGAGAAAAGTCATTATGAAAGAACATAGTTTATTGATAGTAGAGAATATTGTAGGAAAGTGTTTGAGTTTATATGATGATCTGTATTAATGAAAAGCAATTTTCTGAGAGATAACAGACAAATATAAAGGAGACATTTAGGAGAAGGCCTTGTGAAGATTTCCCAAAACAAGATGTGAATACTGAGTATGAGGGATGGGAGAATTTTTGGAAGAATGCAAAAGAATTAAGATATCATTTAGGATTAGATAGCTATGTAGGGTGGGTGCAGGAGCATTCCCACTTGGAATATAGGTGGGCATGAAGAGATCTTTTGAAAATAAATTGGTTGGGCATGGTACGGATAGATGAGGGTAGTGAGTTCCAGAGGCGGGCAATGACAAAGGAAAGAAGGTTTTTCCCTGGGGGACGAGTGGGTTTATGAATTTCTAATAGATATTGATTGTTGGATCTCAATATTCTGTTGGGAAGGTGCATTTTAAAAGCAGATGAAAGGGAGGGACAGAGAGAAGGGTTGAAAATGAGTTTATGAGCCAGAGTTAATTGTATGCCTGTGAGATGATTAGGAAGTTCTAACCATTTTAGAGTGTGGAGATAGGAACAGTGATGAGAGGAGGTCTTATGGTTGGTAGCAAACTTTGCAATTTGTTATAGCAGGAGGAAAGTTGGGATTTTAGGGACGACTGTAGGTTGGTTAGGAGTGGAGCTCCGTAAAGAAGGGAAGGAATAAGAAAAGAAGTAGAGAGAGTGATTTTGGCAGCTGGTGTGAGATATTTATTTTGTCGGTACAGCATACCAAGTTTTTGGTGGGTTTTTTTGATGTTTAGATGTAGGTGAGAGTTAAATTTGAGTTGGTTATCTATTAGAACCCTGAGGAGTTTGGTTTCTGTCACTAGTTCCAGAGGAGAATTATTTTGACTAGTGATAGTGAAAGAGTTTGTGTTGAAGGAGATAGCTTTAGAGGGGCAGAATAGCATTAGTTTGGTTTTAGAGGCATTGAGAGCGAGGTGATTTGTTTTCATCCGCTGCTCAGTGATTGTGAAAGCTTCTTGGGTCAGTTTTTGGAGTGTGGGGATTGAGGAAGCAAAGCATATAATAGTGGAATCATCTGTGTACTGGATGATGTCTGAGAATGGGATAGAGTTGTGGAAGTCATTAATAAATATATTAAAGAGAAGGGGGCCAAGTATGGACCCTTGGGGTACCCCAGTAGGTGTATTAAGAAATGGGGAAGTGGCCTTTTTCCATATTACTGCTTGATGTCTGTTAGATAGGTAGTTGGAGAACCAGTTCAATGAGGATGTAGATAAGTTGAGTTTAGAGAGTTTGGAAAGTAGCAGGTTATGAGAGATGGTGTCGAAGGCCTTAGAGAGGTCAAGTAATAGGGTGGAAACAATTTGTCCAGAGTCGTGAGCTTTGTTAACAGTTTGGAGAAAGGAGAGGAGGGCAGTCATAGTACTATGGTTAGGTCTAAAACCATGTTGTGTGGGAGTTAGTAGGTGATTTTCTAGAAGGTAAGGAAGGAGTTAAAGGTGAATGCATTTTTCTAAGATCTTAGAGATGGGAGAGAGGATAGCAATGGGACGGAAATTAGTGATATTGTTATTATTGCCCCCTTTGTGTAGAGGGATGATGTAGGCTTTTTTCCAGATCTGAGGTACTGTACTTTCTAGGATAGAGTGGTTGATTAAGATACTAATAGGATAGGCAATTGCATCAGCTGCTAAGCTGAGGAAGTAAGATGGGATGTTATCTGGAGCATTAGTACATGGCTTCAGTTTCAGCAGAAGTTTCTTTATAGTAGAAGTGGGTGTAGGTTTAAAAGAGAAAGAGGGAGAGTGAGCAGTGGGGGGGGGGGGTAGGAGTCTGAGAAGATGAGTTATTTAGAGGACCAGTAGAGATGGTAAATGGAGATGTGGTAGTGGTGGTGGTGCAGAGTGGGCTGTTGGGGTGAGTTGGGGGAGGGGTATTTGGTAGTGTAGTGTCATTAGAGAAAGATTATGTTAATTTGGACATGACATTAAATGTTGTTTTTTAGGTGTTGTGCATCTTTTCTTGTGCCATTGGCTGTGTATTTCTCCACTGGCATATGTTAACTTTGTAATACATGCATGTGGTCTGCTTCCATAACTCCGATGTTCTGTTTAGGAAAATGTAAACCTTGTTTTTTGGTTTACATTTCCATGGGCTTGCACTACGCCTGTACCACTTCGTGAATCGCTGTATGCCTTCATTAGCATGGTGCGACACTGCACATGGGGTGATTTGCATACTTATGCCGAGGGCTGCGTAGCTCTGGCGTACGCCAGTAGTGCACGTGGGATTGGTTCATACCTGAATAACTCGACAGACATATTTGGCGCTATGCCGCCTACGCTACGCCTGCGCCTGGCGCAAGTTTCATGAATCCAGGGGATGGTGTTGGCTTTAGTATTAGTATTTTAAAAAGGTATCCATATTCTAGCTATGATCTTATAAGAGGATGCATCTATTTACACATCTTGATATCTTATAAACAAACAAAAATGTCACAGGATACCTTCTCCTTGAAAAGAACCAGACTCCAGGCAGGGTAAGGTTATAACTGCTTTTGTTCCCTTTATTCACACTCAATACAAACGGAACTTCATCAAGTATAAAACATTACACACACCCCCCCCCTTTTTATATACAATTCAATTGATTAATCACAATCAGTTAACTTAAATGAATAATTAGTTAAGTGTGCTCTCAAGATAAAAACAGATTAATATGTTCTTTAAAAATATATAGCTGTGTATAACACATGAATAATTCTCTTATAAAAACACATATATAATAAACATTTCATCTAAAAAAATATATTTATAAATAACAATACATATATTAGATACTAACTTAATTGCTTCTGTATCCAACTACTTAAACCATTTTTATCTAATCTCATCTGCCTTTAAATGAAGC
Organism: Protopterus annectens; assembly: GCF_019279795.1. Lineage (NCBI taxonomy): Eukaryota > Metazoa > Chordata > Ceratodontiformes > Protopteridae > Protopterus > Protopterus annectens. The sequence goes on along the minus strand of NC_056728.1, from coordinate 1,580,657,913 downwards.
AAGCTCCTTAAAGAAATCCTGTCATTGATACCAGGAAAAACTGTGGCATTCAACAAAACCTACCAGTGTGTTTCCCTGTATTCTAAAAACAGTACCCCCCCTTCTGTCTAACTACCTTTTCCAATACACAGAAGAGAATTTTTTAAAAATCCTTACAGTTTATGCTGTGTCTGTATAAGGCATTTGTTTTGTCTTGTCTCTTAATTGCATAAATATGTTGGTAAATTCACGTTTTTAACTTGTTTTCCATTTTTCCCATGTAATATGTACAACATGACTGGCACAAGGCCACGTAGACAACTCCTTTTGTATTACAGTTATAATTCCCTGTCACTGGAATTATTCTATTGTGACCCTCTATCACTGTATTCCTACATTCATAGATGTACCTACATTCCCTGCAGCCATTGCATTTCCTCATATTACCTAATGGAATCCTATCTTTGTCTTTCTTCCTTTCAAATAAGTTCTTAATGTTGGGCCCTCTTCTGAAAACTATTTTTGGTTTATTACCCAGTTTTTCAGTTAATCCATATGCCCCAAAAACACAATTTCAGTTCTTTTCCACCATTTTATGGACCTCTACACTATCCTCATTATATGTTAGCACACAGCAAGTAGTTACCTCTTCTGTCTTCTTAACATTCAACAAACTCTCAGGCTTTTTCAATAATGGGGGATAAAAAACTTCTCTCCTGCTTGTTACATAACTCTCCTGTCCCTCTAGGACACTAATTGGGTAACCCCTTATTGCCAGCCTAGTCTTTAACTCTACCATTTGATCTTTAAACCTGTTGTCATCTGTCGTTAGTCTTGATAGCAAATATGGGGGCTACTGCTGCACCCATTGCTACCGCTCGGATTTGCTTGAAATGTCCCCCCTAAAACCACACAAAATTATTTTTCAGAACAAATTCCATGAGGGTAGCTAATACATACACCATATCCCTTGAAAATCTAGCTCCTTCCCTTAGTGCTTCCTGGAAATATTCCATTCCTTCTTCATGTCGAATACAAAGAAAAAGGTCCTTAATATCAATAATCAAGAAAATAACTTCTTCCTTGAACTCATTCTTTGCCATGCACTGTAATAAATGCCAAGTGTCCATCAAGACATGATTTTTATCCTCAAAAATACCTTTTAAATGGAAATCTAACATTTTTGCTAAAGGTTCTGTTTTTACTCCCACCTCCTGCCACTGTGGGTCTCATCGGTGGATCCCCTAATGATTTATGAATTTTGGGGATCGCAAAGAAGGCTGGGGTTACAGGATTGTTCACCTTTAAGTAAGTAAGGTATATTTCTGGAAGAGTTCTTCCAAAATCATGTCTAAACTAGCATTAAAGATGTTAACCTCAATCAGTGAAGCTGCACTAAAGTAGAAACTGTCATTCAACTTGTCATTAAAAATAAACTGAGATGGCCTCACCATTGGTAGAATGGTTGTGGTGGTGGTGGTGGTGGTCTCCCCTTCCTTCTGTTTTGGCCCCCTTGTTGCCCATGATAGTCTCTCCAATACTGTTTCTTGTTGTTGTTTCTGGGTGTCCAGGAACTATACTTGCTTTTCAGCTGTGCAGACCTCCTTGGCAATGGTCGAAAATCCTGCTCTAAACCAGTCCCTTGCTTACCAAACACCTCTAGTTCATCAACCTCATCTCCTGGCAAAATTTCTACAACTTCTTCATCCGTTTCTATGAATGAAACTCTTGGTCGACCACCTGCACCTGGAATCGGGTACGCCCTCTTCTGCTCGTATTCGTCCTGGTCTCTTTTCAGCTTCATCTCTTTTTTCGATTTAATGTTATTTTCGTGCTTTTCAACCCTCGGGAAGATGGCAGAATAAACCCCTTTGTTTGTCTCAAAGAGGCTACCAGCAGTTATTTCTCTTTGTAATGTCACAATTTCATCTTTCAAATTGCATGTTATTCTAGCATTGTCTTTAATTATGAAAAAGACACAGGCTCTGATCTAGTTAGGTTAACTCCAAAAAATGTTTAATGTAAAGCACGTTTCGTCTTCCGCCTTTGGAAGACTTCTTCGGACAAAAGGAAAAAAGTTTACAAACACAGTTTTAAAATAGAAAAGGTGCCAACAAGCGCAGTTAATAAATAATTAATTAAGCTGCCATTCAATTAAACATTTAAATGCTAGGTTAGATGGTTAAAAGTGTTCTACATCAAAAACCTTTTCCTTGCACTGACAAGCTTATATTACATAATATAATCATTCATTTAAAACTTAATTTTTTAAAAAACATTCTTTCAAAATGGGAACAGAATGTAGAACTGTACTCAAACATAAAAGTATAAAAGTAATTATAGGACCACATGGATGAAGGAAACGTAACTATATATATATATATATATATATATATATATATATATATAGTTATACTTAAAATGTACCTACATGTATTAATGAAAAACAGGAAAACCAACAACGTACAACAGACTACTGTCACAAAGCAAAAAGATGACAGTGTCTGTGAACCAGGTTGTCAATACATACAAGGAAGGTATGGATATCTAAAAGGACAAGCAAGTGCAGAAAACGAAATTCCAAGACACCGACTAGTCTATGTTCAAAAACACTACTAAATCTCTATTCCAACCTTAGGGTGACACTAAACTATAAAAAATGTATAGTGTATATGTGTATGAAAAATCGGAAACAAATCCATAAATATACATAGAGGGTACTGCCTTTAACTCAAATAAATTAAATACTAGGATTTATGTCACCTCAATAAACTTCTTAACTTCAGAATACAAGTCAATGATGTGACCTCATTTAAACCAGGTAAAGTGTAAGAATTCAGCCTAAGTTGCCAAATAAGTTCACGTTTTTCTAACAATAACTGGTGTGGTCCACCTTTTTCATCAACCACAACCTGGTCATTGACTTTAAATAAAAAGACATGAGAAGGGTTTTCATTGCAGTATCTCGCTAAGGCATTAATGCTACTCCTCTTCCTTATATGATACGTATGTTCATAAATCCTTTCTTTTAATTTTTTGTCAGTCTTGCCGATATAAAAAGCCGGACATGACTGACAGAAAGCCAGGTAAACCACTGATTTAGAATTACAACTATACCGGCCTCTGGCTTTGAACATGCATTGATTCACTGTAAAACTGGACCCTGTAGATATAAATTTACAGTAACTGCATGCCTCACATTTATATGTACCCTCTATCCTAGTAGGTTTCATGGTTGTACTTTCCATAAAACTCTTTAGGTTTCTACCTTTTCTGAAAATGATTACTGGTTTGTCACCTAATTACTCAATTAAGTCCTTCTCGAAGGTTAACAAGTACCAATTCCTTCTAAGGATGTTACTAATATACTTTGCTTCTGTAGTAAAAGGGGTAATACAACTCCTCTTATAACACACCAAATCTGTAACTGTTGAACCCGTGTCTGCCGGTGGTAAACATGTGCTAGAAACCACTACACCCGACTCATCTACCACATCAAAATCTAGCTCTACTTCTTTTACGGTCAGGATGGGGCTAAACATGCCTAACTGTCTTTTACTACAAACTTCTCTTACCATCTCGTCAACCAACATTTCCGGGTAACCATGGCTCATAAACAAATACTTCAGCAAGGTACATTCATCATCAAATGACGAATGTTCAGATGTCATTTGAGCAGCTCTTACCAGTTGTCTCTTTAGGACAGAATTTTTCTGGTGGAACGAATGACAACTGGAGAAGTGCAACAAGGTGTTCAAATGCGTAGGCTTCCTATAAATTTTAGCCAAGTAGCATCTACGTACAATGTCCCTTTTCAATTCCACATCTAAATAACTGATGGTATCCTCTTTATATGTGTGTGTAAATCTTAAAAATGGGGTACTGTTGTTCAGTGCCACCACAAAGCTACATGCATTATCTGCACTCCCTTGAAACATGATAAAGATGTCATCCAAGAACCTATTATAAAGTTTTACTTTTTCATAAATGTCCCTGTTGAAAATGTGTTCATGTTCCCACTGCGCTGGAACTAGATTGGCATAATTTGCCCCATATGGGGAACCCATTGCTACACCAACTATTTGTTTATATATGTTACCATTGAAACCAACATAGTTGTTGTTCAAAATCACATCTAGTAATTCTTGGATCAAACGAATTTCATCATTCTCTGCTCCATAGGAAATAAGCTTCTTAGTGATATATTCTAACCCTATGTTGTGTGGAACAGAAAAGTAAAGGTTGACTACATCTATCATTAACAAAAAAATGGTGTCATAAAATTTAAATTTTTCGAAATTTTTCAAAAAGGCCCAAGAGTCTTTACATATCTGTTCCTCCCTGATTACATACTTCTTTAATAAATCATCTACGTACTTAGAACATGCATACGTGATAGAAGACCTAGCATTTACCAAAGCCCTCATGGGAGGCTTTTCAACATTTTTGTGTAGCTTAGTTAAACCAAACAAATCAGGTGTTTTTGGTTTCAAAATCACTAAATAATTATAAACATCGACACTGATCAACCCTTCAATCAACAAATTCCTGAAGAAGGAAAAAATTATTTTCTAAGCAATGTTCATTTCATTAAGGCTAGATCTAACGTAGATCTTACAGTCTAATATGTCAAACATTCTTTTATCATAATCGTCATTGTCCATGATCACCAATCCCCCACCTTTGTCCGGTTTCAAGAAACGGACCTGTAGGGCTCTGACCAACCTCAAAGCTTCAGCATCATTTTCAGTTATGTTCTTAATACCATTTTTCTTAACACTCGTATGCAGCGACCTCAAATCGGAGTCACACATGTGTTCAAACAACAACAAAGTGGAACAAACAGGTGGATTATACGTACTAGCCACTCTTAAAGGGTCGTCTGTGAAACTCCTATCTCCAAAAATTAAGGCCAAGTTAAATTTTCGAATGTATAATTTTAAATCAATCAAGACTCCTGGTAAGTCAAAATGTTCTTGGGTACAAAAGTCAAACCCTTGCTGAACAGTTCACATGACTCCTGGCAAATGGTGTAACTGGACAAATTATACACCTTAAAATCACCACTACTATTCAACAAAATTACAGGAGCATTAATTATCTGTTGTACTTTTGGTTCTCCTTCCTGCCCCTCATGTTGTATCTCTGTGGCTGGTTCTGGTCCCTGTTGGAAAAAGAATAATTCATTTTGGTACTGTTGTATTGGTTATTGCCACCCGAGTTGGAGAACAGATGTTTGTCGGCAGTATATCCCTCAAGTTACCCTCAAATAAGTCTAGGTTGCTAACTCCTGGTCCTACCCTAACGGGTAACTCAAATCATTACCATTGTCTGTGATCACAATGCTTATACGTTGTGCAAGGGAATGACCAATAATACCTCCACCTTGAGAGGGTGGTGGTTTGGGTATACAACCCCATTCTTGTAGTCACTAATGTCTCTTCTCAGTTTCTTGAGTTTTACCTCTGTATTCTTGATCAATTGTTGGTCAATAGAAGAAAGCATTCTTTTATAGTCATAGTGGTACCTTATAAAATCAGGGTGTGTTTTAATATCATTATTTAACCCTGTAATTTCACTAGTTAAAGCTTCTGTAGACATGGAATAGTGTTTACACATCATGTCCATTAATTCAGTACCATGCTTATCAAGCAACATTAAAAGTTCATTATAAAATACTATCGCCGCCTCTAACCCCGACGGGTACTGCCAGGATCATAAACCTTTCGGTACTACACCCTGTTTCTTACATTCTTCAAAATAGTTCACTTCCAATTGTAATTTTTTTAAGTTTTAACATTTTCCTGACAATCTCTTTTAGCTTAAGAGGTAACAACTCACCTCCTCCATCCGAGCATTCACTAGTAACATCATTGCAGTTAAGTCCAAATGCCGGTTGTAATTTTAACCATTCTGCAATGTTAGAAAGCCCTATAAACCCCGAGGAGGGCTCAGTTGTAGAGTTTAAATGGATAGAGCCTTCGCCACCACTTCTGTTGACAGGCGAGCTGAGATTAAAAGCAAGATTCACACCTTCAGTTCCAACTCTGCTCAAAGCATTATTAGATAAAGCCAAACCCTTCAATAGCTGATTTTCTGCAGTAGAAACTGCCATGGCCTTAGGTCTCACTGCAGTACTTGATTGCGACAAGCTGTCCACTCTCGTGGACAAGTTCTCAAGTTTTTCATTCATTAAATGTAGCAATTGTGTGAGGTTAGCTGTTTCACTCACACCAGAACCAGGCAGCAATGACGACTGTAGAATGAGCTCACCAGAGGAACCCAAACCAGTGTTGGTTGGTCTTTAATTGTCTTTAATTAGTAACTGCATAAAGTCAATGCCTTTCCGGTCAAACAGTTCTAAAAGTTCCCGGTGTAGGACTGAACCACTCTGAATGTTATTAGGGAACTTACAGATTCTTAACCCCTTCGGTACTCTTCCCAGGCACATACAGTCTTCGGAAAACATATTGTCAAGCTGTAATCCCCTGAATTTTTTCAGGGTTTTTTCCAATTTGTAGATTTTATGCTTGTAATTGGAAACAGGATCATCACCTTCTCTTGGCTGGCCCCTGAATCCGTCCCACGAAGGTATCAGTTCCCTATTCAACCAGGAGAGGAATTCTCCGTCACCCATTGGTTGCAAGCCATTTCCATTCACTTCACCTACTCAATTGGCATTCGCATCATCCGTACCGTCCCCGAGTAGGATGTTCTAGCTTCCTGCAGCTCACTGGGAGACTTTTCAATAGAAATACGGTTATTAACATTCATTTCTTTAGCAGTATGACTTTCTTTTGCTCTACCGGAGCATACTAAATCAACTTTAGTATTAATTTGGGATATTAAAGCCAAAAGCTGTGTAAGACTTACACTGTCATCATTGCTAATATTGTCCACAGACTTATCCATTGCCAGAAACTTGTCAGTAAACACTGGTCTGTCTATGATTCACAAAAAAATACTTGCTTGTAGTTTCTCTCTTCAGAGTCAGCTTCCAAAAAATATCAAAGTCTATGATTCACAAAAAATACTTGCTTGTAGTTTCTCTCTTCAGAGCCAGTCTTTCCTTGATCAAGTATCCTGTGTACCAATGTACACCAATATCACAATAGTAAATCACATAAAAGCAAATAATCCAACAAAAATGTCACAGGATACCTTCCTCTTGAAAAGAACCAGACACCAGGCAGGGTAAGGTTATAAGTGCTTTTGTTCCCTTTATTCACACTCAATACAAACGGAACTTCATGAGATATAAAACCTTACACACACACCTTTTTATATACAATTCAATTGATTAATCACAATCAATTAACTTAAATGAATTAATTAAAGTGTGCTCTCAAGTTAAAAACACATTAATATGTTCTTTAAAAATATATAGCTGTGTATAATGCATGAATAATTCTCCTATAAAAACACATATATGATAAACATTTCTATTGAAGCTACGTATAATGACAATAGTAATAATACAGAGAACAGTAATGACAATAATGAAAATGGAAATGTTTGTATTCTGGAATGTAAGGGCCTTAAGATGTATAACTACAGTGGAATCATATTAAATAACACCCATGCAGAACTATTTGTAAAAGGGTTTAGTTTTATCCCTAAGAAACAGAATTATATGGTTAATACCATTTTAGATTTGAAAATGTTTGCAAGGGCCATACATTTAAAGTTGGTAATGCAGAATGGGAAGGAGAGTGATGCAACTACAGTAACCCTAAAAAGAAAAAGTACTTATAACCCCCCCCATTATCACCAGTGGCCCTTTTCGAAAGATTGACCGAAATAGAATACAGGAATTTAATAGGGAATAAGACTAGACGGATTAACCAAAATTTAACAAAAGATGAACAACAGGCATTAACAGAGTTAATGAGGAACCAAGAAGTAAGAATCATGAAGCCCGATAAGGGGGTAGGTGTAGATGTAATGGAACATTATGACTACACCACCAGAATGATGAAATATTTGAATGACAGTTCCTACTTTAGTGCAGCATCACTGAATGACGTTATCATCTTTAATGCTAGATTAGACATGATTTTGGAAGAACTCTTCCAAAAATACACATTCAGTGAAGATGAGGTGAGATACTTAAAGGTGAACAATCTTGTAACCCCAGCCTTCTTTGGGATCCCCAAAATTCATAATCATTAGGGGATCCATCGATGAGACCCATAGTGGCAGGAGGTGGGAGTAAAACAGAAACTTTAGCAAAAATGTTAGATTTCCATTTAAAAGGAATTTTTGAGGGTAAAAAACATGTCTTGATGGACACTTGGCATTTATTACAGTGCATGGCAAAGAATGAGTTCAAGGAAGAAGTTATTTTCCTGATTATTGATATTAAGGACCTTTTTCTTTGTATTCGACATGAAGAAGGAATGGAATATTTCCAGGAAGCACTAAGGGAAGGAACTAGATTTTCAAGGGATACAGTGTATGTCTTAGCTACCCTCATGGAATTGGTTCTGAAAAATAATTTCGTGTGGTTCCAGGGGGAACATTTCAAGCAAACAGAGGTGTAGCAATGGGTGCAGCAGTAGCCCCAATATTTGCCAATATCGTTCTTTGGTATTGGGAAACCAAATTTGTGTTAAATTCAATGTTTAGAAAAAATATCTTTAGATATTATAGATTTTGGGATGATATTCCAATATTATGGGAAGGGGGGGCTTGATGAGGCAGATGTTTTATTGAACTATATCAATGCCACTACTAATTTTTTGAGCTTTACCAGTAAAACTGAGAAAGAAGCAGTTAATTATCTGGACATCCACCTATACAAAAATAGAAGGGATGGATATTATGAATCATATATATATATATATATATATATATATATATATATATATATATATAGGAAGCACACTCACTCAAATAGTTATCTTCACTTTGAGAGTGCCCACCCCTTTTGGCAAAAAAGAAATTTGGTAAAGGGCCAAATGATTAGAACATCAAGACTAGCAACAGATGACAACAGGTTTAAAGAACAAATGGTAGAGCTAAAGACTAAGCTGGGAATAAGGGGTTACCCAACTAGTGTCCTAGAGGGACAGGAGAGTTATGAAACAAGCAGGGGAGAAGATTTTTATCCCCCATTATTGTAAAAACCTGAGAGTTTGTTGAATGTTAAGAAGACAGAAGAGGTAACTACTTGCTGTGTGCTAACATATAATGAGGATAGTGTAGAGGTCCATAAAATGGTGGAAAATAACTGAAACTGTGTTTTTGGGGCATATGGATTAACTGAAAAACTGAGTAATAAACCAAAAATAGTTTTCAGAAGAGGACCCAACATTAAGAACTTATTTGAAAGGAAGAAAGACAAAGATAGGATTCCATTAGGTAATATGAGGAAATGCAATGGCTGCAGGGAATGTAGGTACATTTATGAATGCAGGAATATAGTGATAGAGGGTCACAATAGAATAATTCCAGGAACAGGGAATTATAACTGTAATACAAAAGGAGTTGTCTATGTGGTCTTGTGCCAGTCATGCTGTGCATATTATAAAGGAAAAATGGAAAACAAGTTAAAAAAGCGAATTTACCAACACATTTATGCAATTAAGAGACAAGACAAAACAAATGCCTTATTTAGACAGAGCATAAACTGTAAGGATTTTAAAAAATTCCTCTTCTGTGTATTGGTAAAGGTAGGTAGACAGGAGAGGGGGGTAATTGGCCCTGTTTTTTAGAATACAGGGAAACATATTAGCAGGTTTTGTTGAATGCCACAGATTTTCCTGATATCAATGACAGGATTTCTTTAAGAAGCTTGCTTCATTTAAAGGCAGATGAGATTAGATAAAAATGGTTTAAGTGGTTGAACATAGAAACAATTAAGTTTGTATCATATATACGTATTGTTATTTATAAATATATTTTCTTAACAGATGAAAAGTTTATTATATATGTGTTTTTATAGGAGAATTATTTATGTATTATACACAGCTATATATTTTTAAAGAACATATTAATGTTTTTAACTTGAGAGCACACTTAACTAATTAATTCATTTAAGTTAACTAATTGTGATTAATCAATTGAATTGTATATAAAAAAGGAGTGTGTGTAAGGTTTTGTATCTGATGTATTTCCGTTTGTACTGAGTGTGAATAAATGGAACGAAAGCGCTTATAACCTTAACCTGCCTGGCGTCTGGCTCTTTTCAAAGAGAAGGTATCCTGTGACATTTTTGTTGGATTATTTGCTTTTATGTGTTTTACTATTGTGATATCTTATAAACACAGTTTCTTAGATGTAGTGAGTGATTAGTAAAGGTCCACCTATTAGAAATAAGGACTCCTGGATCCTTTGAAATAGTTACATTTTGCAAGAACTGCCTATCAGGATTATAACTTTAAGTGTTGGAGATCTTAAGAGGTAATGATTTGATTTTCCCATTGTTAGACTGTATCTCATCTCTAATGACCCAGATTAATGGTTTATCCAAAGCCATTTAATGTATATTAACATCAGAATGCCATGTAATGATCTTCCTGATTTTAACATCATCAGAATAAAAACGAGAAAAGGACAAGTCATTGGGATATAAATTAAAATGAACTGAGCCATGTTACTAGGACAAATGACTCAGACTCTTTGGTGGATGTCTCTCAATAATGAAAATAGTTCAGAAGTGAAACTGTTAATATTTAAAGTCCAGACTCAGTTACTTAACTAATTAGAAATCCACTTAATGACATAAACATCTGACATTAACATGCAGTCATCTGCATTTAACACAAACTGATTTTTTATCCCTTCCCTTCCTTTTCTTCAAGCATTAATCAAAGAAACAGGTCTATAATTAAGCATACATCCATCATACATTCTTCTATCCAGCTTGTTTAGTCTCTCATCTGTTCAGAAGTTAATTTCTGAGTCACCAAAAACATCAAAAGCACTGTTCTCCAATTTCCTTGAAAATCTTGTTTTTATCTTTGATACTAATATTTTACGTGTTTTCCCCTTCAAAATGTTCTTTTCTCATCTTGTGGTTTCATTTGTGATGTGTTTATTTTCTGATCAATTATTTTACTAACATGTGGCCCCTCTGCATTTCCTGGTGTCGTATTCTTCCCTGTGGGTGTTTCAGCATTTGATGCCACACATCCCTCTAGTGTCTTTGCATTACCCCTCCTATATTTAAGGTTGCTGTTCCTGTCCATGTCTTGTAGGTGATTCAGATATTTACTGCCTGTGTTGTTAAACCGTCTAATATTTCAGTGAATGTCCTTCATATTTTGTAGCCTGAACCATTCCCCTTCTTGCTGTACTTCCAGAATTGCAGGGTAGCATATCTTTCTGTCTCCTGTAGAGTGTTTTTGAGTAATCCTCAACCTTTTGCATGCCCTATTATTTCATTTTTTTTACTGCAAAGGAATAGAAGCATGCCAAAACATGCCTGTGTCTACCTTCTGCTAATTTCCAGCTATTATGTGTATCCTCTTTATTAGTGTCTCTTGATTTCACAAATTTTGAAATTTTGATCTTATAAATCTCTCATGTAACAGCAGCATTACAAACTGCCTAAAATCACTGCCGCATACTCTCTCTTGTACTCCAGTTATCCTGATATTAGACATTCTTGAGTAATTTTCTAGACTATCCATCTTTTCTGTCTTGTCTTTTTATTATATTTGTTAACTCGTGTATTTTGTTACATTGTTCCTGCAGCTCAGCTTTAACTGCTGCTTTATCTTCCTCTGGATCTTGCATTTTTTCCTTACAGCCTTTCCACTTTTGTTCATTATTGTTTTAGTGTAAATTTCAAGGGGCTCACAGTCAGTATTACTGTGTTTACCTTCTCAAACAAAATCTGTTACTCCTTTTGTTTCTGTTCACTTATTTTTTCTAAGTTACTTTTTGTCTCTTTGGGAATGCTATCTTTATCCACATTTTTGCAGATCCTGTCCAGAGCTTTGAGATTAGGCACCCATTTGGCTGGGCTTTCTAATACCTGCTCCCCTCCAGCAATTCATCTTTACACAGATGTAGAATTACTAAGTAGATCATCATTTTGATGAGAAATTGGTTTACACTTCTACCAGACTTTGAAGCCAAATAATTTCAGCTTCACTTAATTTGCTGTCATAAGGTGACATTCCTGTATTTATTTATTTAATATGTACATGCTAGTGCACATTCATATTGGTTTCCATGTTAACAACACTGGAGTTCTCCCTAGATCTAATAACTGTAGAGCTACACAAATCTTACAAAGGACTGCTAGCCTGAGGGTTTTCCACTGTAGCATTTAAACCCAACTCCTCATCAGTCCAAGTGGGCATAATAGTCATATTTTCTACATGACTGATTGTTTTCCTCATCTATATTATGCCTGTAAAGTGGCTGTTTTGCCTTATTGTGAATATGATGAATTAGCATAATGAGTAAATGATGCTTCTTGTGTCAAGGGTATAGGGTTCAAAACCTTTTTCCCTTCTCTTTGGCAGCTGACATATAGGGCAAAGGCTGTGAGATGTAGTTTCTGTGGTGCAGGGTTTCATTCTATCAGCCCTCATTTGTTTACTGTGTGACCTTAAGCATGTCACTTAACCAAATGCTGCTAAGGGGCAGTAAGGAATTCAATTTAGGCTCCTCAATATTCCTGGAACTCCAAGCCTAATAACTACATATGAATAGTACCATTCTCAGAAACAGATCCAAAATTTTTATCTATCTCAAATTCTCTAGGTCAAGGGTTTTCCACACAAGTATGCAGAATTAACTCATGAACAATCCTACTCACATAATCACATTTCCTGCTTGACTGGTTGCCTTTTTTTAACTTTTACATAATGGTGTAGTGTCTAGCATAGTCTCCATGTCAGTATTACTATTATTGGAAATTGATCCAGTATTATTGTTTGTTACACTCCCCTGCCAATAGTTTCTTGCTATGAGATGTCAGATCCATGAGAATGATTGCGACTAGTTACTGAAGTTAGATGTGTTTGCTCCATACCTCTCAACCAACAAGATTTTTTACAAAATGTCCAGATTTCGGCCTCATATTTTTGGAATGTTCCTCATAAAATTTGTTGTTTTCTGGCAAATCACTGAGGATTGACGTCATTAAATAATGACATACATTTGAGTTTCAGACTTCACATCCTTCAATAATGCATATTAACACAAATCCTGTTATTCCAGAAACTTTCTAAGTTTATAAGAGCAATATTTAAAATCTGTCCCTATCTTTTGGGCCTTTGTCCCCCCATTATTTTAGGCTTTGTCCAGATGTTTTGCATTAAGAGGTTAAGCTTATTTCCCATAATGCTTTTTGACTGTGAAACAACCGCTGCAAACCACCCCTGATTAAAAGCAGAAATACAGGCAATTATATGCCTGAACTGGTGGCAGACTACATTACATAAGAAACCTTTTCTGTATTCTAAAATAATAAGTGACTCATAATGTTTGTTACAGTTAGTACATATATAATTTTTGTAGGAAAATTCCCTTTTTTCCTACACCTGACACTTTACATGCCATTAAAATGGTTTTACAGTAGTGCATTTAATGCATAAAATGTATTTCCTTCATGCTCAGATGTGCAGCTTTATTATGTTTGAAACATAAGCATAAGTAAGGTCTTTCTCAGGCCAAATAGGTCACTAAATAGTTAAATAAAACAAAAAAAAAACTGTGAACATATCGAACATATAACGAGATTGAAAAAATAGAACAATAAAATAAAATTAATAATTCAAATGGTAAAACAAATGAAATAATCCAGATGAGTGAAGAAAATATACAATTAAACAAATCTAGGAATGTCTGAATGAAACCAAATGTTAAAATAATAAATAATTCAGATCAACTAAAAATGCATATGTTGCCAGCTGAAGTCATAGGTTCTAGAAGTCTTGAGAACAGCGAACACAGTAAAACTGATAACTGATTAAGTGAAAAGCATGTACAGTCAGCTTATATAATAGTACTATAAGGAAAGCCATTGTGGTGCATTTTTAGCTGGCATGAGTTATAAAAGAGCTACATTAGCCTCTGGATAAAAGAAAAGTCTTAACTGAAGACAAATGAATAGGAACTTTAAACTTTTGGTCCAAAAAGAAAGTATGCCCAAACCAAGTCTGCTAGACCAAGTTTGTCAGATGCCTGACTGCAGACATAAAAGTAGTCCAGCAGCAGAACAAAACTTTAGTAAAAAGGCTAATACAATGCCAATTATTAATGGAATCCAGAAAACTAAGAACTTTGAAGTTTGATTCACTGGAAGGCACATACAAGCCAAAGATACATCAGCTGAAGAACCAGGTTTGTCAGTTAGTGAACTACAGAGATGAAAGAGTAGATCAACAGCAGAATGGTAACTGACTACAGAAATCAAAGGGATGTCAAGCTGGATCTAAAGAAGATTGTAAATCTTATATCATAATGTTCAAAACCAAAAAAATGACTTAAAATAAAAAGCACATTAAAAGGGAAAGTGATTATTTAAAATGACAAAAAAGTAAATGGAACAAGCAATAAAAGTCACATAGAACAAACGTAAATAACTGACATAAAACAGAAATGCTGTGTCACAATCAATAGAAAACTAAACTATGAATCTACTATCCAAAAATTACAAATTTGTATTAAAATAAACATTACCAAAGTAAAGTCTCTCTCACACACACACACACACACACACACACACACACACACACACACACACACACACACACACACACATGCATACACACACACACACACACACACACACACACACACACACACACACACACACACACACACACACACACACTGTCAAAGGAAAAAACTTCAAAGACCAATTCACGCAAGGTTCAGATATGGCATTTAATTACTTGCAGCAAGGAGACAAAAACATGCAAATACAGGATTTTGCCTAACTACTAACATGAAGTATGCTCTTCTTATACTGTTCTACAAAACGTTGCTTTATATAGTTGATGTAATTAAACACAACTTTCTGTATTGTTCTACAGCAGATGTTACTCAGATTTTCTGCTGACATGACTGAATTTATGAAAAACATTTGAGAAAAACAACCTGACCTTGGGGACTTTAGCCTGCTATAAGCTTCTATTGTGTAGTTCTAATACATGCGTTACATTTCAAGGTACTTTTCTAGCTTAGACAGAAGTAAACGCTGATTGCAGTTCATATTTTCAAGCAGTCTTTGTTCTTATTATCAATAGCTTCTGCAGCTGTGTATTTTCTCACAGCATAAGCGGAACTCCTTGTCTAAATCTCATAACATTAATACAAGTGATACATCCATTTATTATTTTCCTGAGACAAGCAGAAATTATCTGCTTCCCTGTAAATTTCCAGAGCATAAGCAAAGATTATAACTGCACATATTTCATAACAATACAAGATTGGAAAGCTTCTGCAGTTTGTACAGATTTATGCAGTGTGAAATAGAATAAATGTGTTAACCCTTTTCAAACCTTAAATGTACTAAGCATATTACTAATACATACACTAATACATATTTTTCTAACATTTCTCCCCTTTTAATACTTTATTCTACTTTCAAAATAAGCATAAACAGTTTTTCTTCCCCTAACCTCTTCCTACTCAGGATTTGCAGTCAAGAGAGTCATTCAGTTTAAACTTATGAAAGCATTTTCAATTTTTTTAACAGTTCTTCAAACTCAGCATCTTGATATAAGGTTTCTGAAACTGACATGTCTATAAGGTCTTTGATCAGTCTTTTCATGCAGGGGATGCCACAGCAAACACATACTCCCAGTAGGATCATTCCTCCACAATTGGCAATCAGGATGTTCATTAGGATAGTACCCCACCCTCCAAACCATTTCTGGAAAAAGTCCATCAGTGGGTTTGGTCCTGGTTTGGTCATGTCCAACACTTGCTGAATTACCTCAAGGTGATTGTCTATCTCGTGTTTATGGTCAGGAATATACGAACAGCACTCCTCCTGGATTAAAGCGCAAGTACCGCCTCTCGCCGCTAGGGTGAAGTCGAGAGCCATGCAGTTTTGAAGCACTACAGTTCTCATGGCATTCAGTTCATCAGTCACCAATTCTAGAGTGGAAAAAGTTGCATTGCTCATTACTTTGAGAAGTTTAGTCAGTTTTCTCAGCACCCAGATCGATTTCACTGCTCCATATGCCGGTGATATGCCTGCCAACGATATAACACTGTCACTCAAGTCCATGTGTGTGTCAGTTTATTGATTATAGAATGATGGTTTTTCCAGCTCGCATCAATTTGCCCCACTGGATTTACAGGTTTCTTGATGGGTTTCTTGACGACCTCTCGGACATTGCGAATTTTTCCTCGAGGTAAGACTGCCGTGTGTCGTATGGCCGGAACCAGGTAGCCCAAAAAACAACTGCCGGACCAATTCTCAGGTAACCACTTGTATGCTTTCCTACCACATACAAAATAATAATCCTCTACTTTAGTAGTAACTTTACTATGAATATACACTTGTCCTGCATGAAACATTTTTCTATCAATTAGTCAGTAGTTTATAAAGAACAGAATCATGTTTTACTTCATCAGTTGTTTTGTGCATCAATTCAAAAAATGAATCATAGTTTGTATTACAATAAGAACCTGCGTTATTAACTTTAGTGTAGCGTCTATAAGGAACAGTCACATTGCAATTGCTCCAACCCACCTGAACAGTATAATTTTTATAAAAACACACAGTCCCTTTTTGTGGAACAGACAAGTGCAATGCTATTTTATCTTGTGCTGTAACAGTTGATGTATCATAAATCAAGTTTTCCGAGGTCTCATTGACTCCTTGGGGGACTGAAGTCATTAATAACCCCCTATATGCTGTGGGCAAAGCTGTGCAAATCCAGCAATTCAAAACATTGAAAGTCTCAGCATACACATATTTGATGGCCTGGTAAGTGTTGAAGTTTGGGTGCCAGTCTATGAGCAATGCTTCGCGTTTATTCAGTTCAGTTTGTGTGGCTGGGAAAAGGAATGGCCACAACAAAAAGATTATTGTCACTAGTTCAGTTAACAGGATGATTATGCAATACTTCTGCGGAAATAGTTGTTCTACATTCCTGTTTTCTCCAACTCTTCCGAGTAGTTTTATTTGGATTTTTCTGGATTCTATCATTTTTGCTCTTGACATGTGACAAGATTTTTGTCCAGTTCAAAGTTTTTAACTAGTTTGCAGTGTGTCAGGTGGATCCACGAGGCTCGCTCTGTGATTTTGACTGCAGTGGGTGTCGACAGAAGCACTTGATATGGACCTTCCCACTTTGGTGATGTCCAATTCTTCTTTTTGATAGCTTTCACCCAGATTCAATTCCTTGGGATCACTGCCACTTCCGATGTTATCTGAAACAGAATTTGACTGCAACAGATGTTTAGAATTCAACAAATTTCTCATATATTTGGCTAGTGTACAGTTGGCTTCCTGGTCTGCAGGCTTGAGAGGTTTCCACTGGGGTATATAATAAGCCCTTCCAAATAGTTTTTCAAAAGGAGTCAATCCTTTTGCACTCAGAACAGTTCTCATGCTCAACAGTGCCAGGGGCAGGCAGTACTCCCAATTCTTTTCTGTTTCTGCTATTAATCTTCTTCACTTATTCTTTAAAATCCCATTATGCCTCTCAACTAGCCCTGCAGATTGCAGATGGTATGCAGAATGATTTTTTAAATAAATGCCAAAATGCTTACTTAACTGTTCTATGGCTTGGTTTACAAAGTGTGTACAGTTGTCACTGTAGATCCTTTCTGGAATGCCAAATCTAGGGATGATTTCTTTAACAAGGATTTTCGCTACTGTAGCCGCATCTGGATTTTTGGTCGGAAAGACTTCCACCCGTCTGGAAAACATATCTACAATGACAAGACAATACTTCTTATTTTCACATTTGTTCAATTCTATGAAATCCATAGAGATAGTATGAAATGGATACGGTGGTGTAGGGAAACTCCCTAGCTTGGGCTTTAACGGCCCTTGTGCATGATGTTTGTTAGAAATGTGGCACATCAAACAAATTTTTTTAGAATAGTTGGTGAATCCATATGTCGTGAACACTCGGTTCACCAGCTGTACCATCCCCCCTGTTCAGACATGGCATTGCCATGGCTCAACAAAGCTGCATAGCTAAACAAATTAGATGGTAATATCGGTTTCCCTTCTTTAGAGATGTACAGCCCCTTTTCGAGAATTGCTCCTCGTTTTACCCATCTTTGTTTCTCTACTTGTGTAGTGAGTGTCTGCATTGTCTTTAACATTTCTAAGTCTAAAATCTCAGAGGGTTGTAGTTCCTCATTCAAAAGAAATAGTTCTGAAGCTGCCTGCTTTGCAGCTGTATCAGCTCTTGCATTACCTTTTGAAATCCTATCCTGTTGCTTGGCATGAGCTGTGCATTTACAAATAGCTACTTTCTGAGGTAACTGAATAGATTCTAAGAGATCTAGAATAAACTGTGCATGGTTAATAGGTTTACCAGTTTATGGTATCATTCCTCGGTTTTTCCACTGTTGTGCAAAAACATGTACAGTAGAAAAAGCATACTGGCTGTCAGTAAAAATGTTCACACATTTACCATTTGCTAAGGTACATGCCCGTGTCAAGGCAATCAATTCTGCTGCCTGTGCAGATAAGTTGTGTGGTAAAGGTTTCACTTCTATAATCTCAGTATCAGAAACTACTGCATATCCTACTAGGTTCTGTCCTGCAGGACCCCTTTTGCACGAGCCATCCACGTAGTATGTCACCTCGGCATCATTCAAGGGGACATCCATGAGATCTTTTCTAGACAGTGTCTTTTGCACAATCACCTGCAGGCAGCAGTGTGGTGTGCCATCTGCAGGGGTTGGGAGCAAGGTAGAAGGGTTCAAAGTCGTGCATTGTTCAATTGTCATATGAGGTTGGCTCAACAATATAGTCATACAGGAAAGATGCCTAGCAGGGGGAAGATATGCTACCTTCTCTTGCAGTAAAATAATTGTGACTGCATGAGGCACTCTCAATGTAAGATGGTGGAATAAAACTACTGAGGCCGAAGCCTGTACTGCCATTGCAGCTGCAACTACCACTTGTAAAGAGTGAGGTAAAGACCATGCCACTTGGTCTAGTTGTGCTGAATAGTAAGCAATAGGGCGTTGCTTGTCCCCATGCTGCTGTGTTAACACTGATGTCATATAACCTTGCTTACAATCTACAGTTTGGAAAAAACGTTTATGATAGTTTGGTAATCCCAGAACTAATGAGGATGCTATTAACTGTTTCAGTTTGCAGAAAGCAGATTCTGCTTCTGGTGTCCATTGTAGCAAGTCCTGTGCTGCCATAGGCTCTTTATATATCAGGTCAGTCAGTGGTGCAGATTCCAAGGCATAGTTTGGAATCCAGCTCCGGCAAAAAGTAGTTGTACCCAGGAAGGACATAATTTCCTTCTTGGTAGTGGGTTTTGGTGCTTGTAAAATTGCTACTTTTCTGTCCTTGTCTAATGTTCTACCCTCTTTGGATATTACATATCCTAGGTATTTGACTTGTTTTTTCCAAAGCTGCAGTTTATTTTTGTTTACCTTATGTCCTTCAGCGGCTAAAAATTGTAATAGTGTTATGGTATCTTCTTTGCAATCTTGCTGGGTGGGGGCCGGCAGCAGGATGTCATCAACATAAAGTAAAATCTGACTGACTCTTGGTGGGGTAAATTGCGCCAAGTTACTTGACATTTCTTGTGAGAATATTGTCGGACTTTCACAATATCCCTGTGGTAGTCATGTATATGTATACCTTTTCCCCTAAAATGTGAATGCAAACCAATACTGGCTGTCAGGGTGTATCGGTATCGAAAAGAATGCATTGCTGATGTCTACCACAGAAAAATATTTCTGTTGAGGTTTTAAATCATTCAACAGGGTGTGTGGGTCTGGCACCGTAGGTGCCCTTGGAATTACTGTGTCATTTACAGCTTGTAAATCTTGGACCATACGCCATTCTCCATTTGCTTTCTTAACAGGAAATAAGGGTGTGTTACATGGTGAATCAGGAGATTCCACCAGTATCCCTTCCTTAAGTAAAGCTGCTATAATAGGTTTGATTCCTACCTCTGCATCTTTTCTTAAGGGATACTGTCTTTTCTGTGGTCTAAATGCTGACTTTGGCATGATAGTAACTGGTCCCGCTGTACGAATAAGTCCTACATCTGACTTTCCTGTTGACCAGAGAGTTTCTGGTATATTCTGTAGGGCATTCTCTTCCTCCTTTACTAGGAGTGCTAATCAGCTGTCCTTGCTAGACTGCAAGTGCACGGCTGGGTGGGTCTGAGTTATCCAATTCAGCCTCTGTATTTGTATTCCTTGTTCTGACAGTTCTAATTCTGTCTGCCTTTCCCATCTCGTAACTTTTTCTCCTAAGTTTGCCCATTCTATGTTTCTGTCCTTGGTAATCAATTAGATTTATAAAGTGCAAAGAACTCCTGTGGCAATGAACAGCTGGCTACACTGTTCCCTTCCATGTCCCAGTACAGATTACGTAATCTCAATCTGTTTGCATGATTTTTAAACAATTCTTGCTCATATTCTTTATCAGGTCCTGGTGTGTTACAGTAATACAGAGTACAGTGCAACAGGTGCTGTTTGACAATGTCAAGGGAGGGGAACTTACTGATGGCTATATTCATTAATTCTTCAGTCATAGTCCTTGGACCAGTCGTAACCAAGTCCTGACTGTACCAATAAAACACTTCACCCTCCGATTGCACTGCAAAGGTATCAATTTGTCACTGTGCTTCCATACACTGCATGGTCGGAACTACTGCTATATGAAATAGCTGCATAAAGTCTCTGCCCAAGAGGTTTACTGGGCATTTTGTAGAAACATCAATTTTGCTTTTCTGGGTCAATCCTGAAACAGGATCAGTTATTGCGATGCCACGGGAGAGAGGCTTCCAGTACAGCTGTCCATTATCTGCTTTTACTAGTATATAATTAGGTGACTCTGAATTTTCTGGCAGTTTGGAGGGATGTATTAGGGTTCGTGATGCCCCTGAGTCACACAAAAATGTAACCTCCCCCCCTTCTACCAAGATTGTAACTTCTGGTTTTGTGTCTGCTAAATAGAGCTCTAAGCTCAATAAAGTTAAATCCAATATTTCATTTTCTTCACTATCCGTAACTTCCTGCACTTCCTCTGTTTCTTCTGTCACATCCTCTACTCCTTCTATCACATTCTCATTTGTCCTTTCTTCTCTATCCCCTTCTAGTGATTCCTGACTATCATATAGTCAGTCCTCACCCTCCTTATCTTCCGTGGTTGCCTTCTTGTTTTTCTTGCAATCCCTTGCCAAGTGTCCCTTTTTACTGCATTTAAAGCATTCTCCCCTTTTTTTTCGCTCTTCAAAGTCCTCTGATCACTGATCAGATTGTTTGATTCCCTGGGCATTTCTCTTGCCCCTTTTCCCGGACTGTACTACATAAACTTCTGCTCCATCTTCTACAGAAAATACTTGGGCTTTCTTTTTCTTTTTGCTATTAAAATGCCTTTCGGCATGCCTAGCATATTCAAGTAATAACTGTAACCAGCTTGTACGATGATCTACCATGTGTTTTGTAATAAAACTGCTTATGGGTCCAATACTGCCTTTCAAAAATGCATTCTTTAACTGCTGTTCATATGGGGAATCTTGTGTCTGATCTTCAGGAACCTGCATTCCACAGTGGTTATTAAAACATTCTAATAGTCTGGCATAATATCTGTCAACAGTTTCACCTTCTTGTTGGATGCATTGATTAATGCAAGTCCAGTCTGCCCTAGGCTTCCATTTCTCAGAGATGCGGTCTGTAAGACCTTTTACTCTGTTGTTTAGCTCTGCGCTGCTATGTAGGAGGGGTTTGTGTGCAGCGTCACGGGGATTCCAGTTGCCACTAATCATGCGCAAATCTGGTCCTACAATTTGTCTAACTACTTTTTCTACCTCTTCTCCGTTTAAATTATAACTTAGCCTCATTCCTTGTAAATCTTCTGAGAACTTTCTAAAATTAACTTTTGGATGGGGAATTCCCTCAGTGGCTTTCCGGATATCTTCCGGAGTCCAGGGTCTATACACTAGAATAGTTGGGTCCTGGCCTTCCTGTCCTGCCTGAGGATTAGGTTCTTCTATGAGTGGACATATTTCTTCTTCACCCATAGACTGTGAATTCTTAACCATTTGATATAACTCAATGCCTTCATTCGTGTTACCTGCCCGTGTTCGAGACCTGGTCTCAATGGGATCTCTAATAAAGGGTTTTGCTTTTGTAATGTCTCTATTTTCAGTGACAGCAGGGTATAATGGGGGTGGACTAACCTGTTCACTTGCTTCATATTCTGGTAAGAGAGGTGGAGGGGCCGATGCTATTACTAAATTATTGTCCTCCTTATCTAAAAACATCGCTTTTGAATTATTATTCTTTTGTTCCCTACGGTTTACCTCCTCAATCCACCTGTGTGCCTGAGGAATTCCTAAGTGGTGTTGCTTTTTTACCTGACCTTTGGAATCGGTTTTGAGCTGTTTGACAAGTTTGACAAGTGAGGATTTTTCTAATTTTCCATCGAATTCATACTTATTAACCTATTTTGAATAGTATTTAATATTGTCAGCGCGCTGCGACTGCATGTATTTTGCGTCTTCGGTTAACGGTGGATTTTGGGGTCTTTTTGTGCAATTATTACCCATTTTGTTCTACCCTTTTAATCGTTAAGTAACTTCTCTTATTTTTAACGTGGTACCACGGATTTTGTTATAGTCTCTTCAGAATGGCTACCTACCTACTCTGTTTTCCCTGATCTATGACAAGACAGTAATTTTTTCTGTCCCTGACTTATAAAAAATACAGTCTTGAAAAAAACAATACAACTCTAGTCCCTGATCTAAAACAGAAAAAAGTAGATTCACCTTACCTGAGCCTTCGTGATTGATCACCTGGTTCGTGAAAACCCGTCCTTCAGTCGCAGATCAGAAAGTGGCTGGCCTCTTTTGTACGACAATTCAGTCGGAGGGCTTTTCAAATAAGAAGAACCCATGTGGTTTCTTTCCCGTACAGTTTCAAGCCACCTGGCCCATCTGATCTGAGGCGAAGTGAGGGTTTCCGGTCTGAAGGACCAATCTGTCAAAGGAAAAAACTTCAAAGACCAATTCACGCAAGGTTCAGATATGGCATTTAATTACTTGCAGCAAGGAGACAAAAACATGCAAATACATGATTTTGCCAAACTACTAACAGGAAGTATGCACTTCTTATACTGTTCTACAAAATGTTGCTTTCTATAGTTGACATAATTAAACACAACTTTCTGTATTGTTCTACAGCAGATGTTACTCAGATTTTCTGCTGACATGACTGGATTTATGAAAAACATTTGAGAAAAACAACCTGACCTTGGGGGCTTTAGCCTGCTATAAGCTTCTATTGTGTAGTTCTAATACATGCGTTACATTTCAAGGTACTTTTCTAGCTTAGACACAAGTAAACACTGATTGCAATTCATATTTTCAAGCAGTCTTTGTTCTTATTATCAATAGCTTCTGCAGCTGTGTATTTTCTCACAGCATAAGTGGAACTCCTTGTCTAAATCTCATAACATTAATACAAGTGATACATCCATTTATTATTTTCCTGACACAATCAGAAATTATCTGCTTCCCTGTAAATTTCCAGAGCATAAGCAAAGATTATAACTGTGCATATTTCATAACAATACAAGATTGGAATGCTTCTGCAGTTTGTACAGATTTATGCAATGTGAAATAGAATAAATGTGTTAACCCTTTTCAAACCTTAAATGTACTAAGCATGTTACTAATACATACACTAATACATATTTTTCTAACACACACACACACACACACACACACACACACACACACACACACACACACACACACACACACACACACACACTGTTGTCTTACCACTCTGCTACCCACCTGTCACACTATCCACACATCAAATAAAAGGATTCATTTTAAGTCTGGTTCTATGGCAGAGAGAGAGAGAGAGCCCTTATTGAACTATAGATGACCTGAGTTCATATAGTGGTACAGGTGCTGGAGAGCTAGACAGGGGAAGGATATCTTGAGGAGAGGTGGATGCCTGGGATCACTGCAATAGTAGTATTAAAATCCAGCCAAGTTCCTTGCCACAAGTGATATACTGCTTGGTCAGGAGGGTGCACGTGCACATTCTGTGGAGATCACAAGGCCGCTGTGGAATGGGAGGCAGTTAGGGCACATTCCCTGATAGCAGTATAATACTGCACCTGTATCTTTGTTCTTTTCACCAGCCCTGGAAATGGGTCAAGTTAAATCTGGGGGAGGCTAAGACAGGTCCAGTAGACCCGATGGATGAGGAGAAGAGCTGGTAGCAAATAATGGTCAACTATGAGGGTGGGGGCAAAAAAGGCTAAGATACACATTATCATCTCTGTATTGAGTATGATGCACATGGCCTCTTGCAGCAGCAGGAACTATGTAGAAATCTCAGAGGATCAAACAACTGTTAAAACAATTTACCCTGGGTTGACACAGAATAAAAATAAAGTAAAAAAAAAATACACAAAATTAAAAAAAAAACAAAGTAGGAAAATGCCACTAAAATGATTTTGCATGCAAACAGTTAAACCAGGATCTGTCCTTACACAGCACATCTTTTTCAGTGGAGACAACTCAGAGCATCAGGAACTAAAAAAAAAAATTCAGGGCAGTAAATTGAGCATAGCAATTCACTTCAGCACACTGAGACACAGTAAAAAATAAATAATGAAAAATAAAGTAATTCCACCAAAATTGTTTATGTAGCAAATGAAAGGAAGACCTTGGTCAAAGAGCTACACCAGACACTGATCTCACACAGCAAATAATTTACTGTGTGTGTACGATACAGAGCTGAGAAATATGTTTAATAACTTGCCAAAAGATATGTAACTGGCACTGTCATGTATCTAAATTGGCTAGGCTTAAATGACTCGCAAGGGCAGCTAGCCTAGTACTAATCTATTAACCTATGAACTTATGGAGCACAATAGCCTCAACTTGTTAATATGTAATTGTATAGCTATTTAAGCTCTTCTCTTGCATAACTGCAGAATATCAACCACAGATGTACAGGTATATGGTTTTGATGGTTAAATGGTCAATATGGTTTTCTTCACCTGGTAAAGCTGATATTTATATGTGGCAATGCACATAACAGCAGTCATGTTTCTGTCCTTAGAAAGAGGGATGAGTATTATGTCAGGTATTTTAGATTAAACAACTTGTTATATCTGGAACACAGAACTTCTACATACATAAAAGAGGTGCATGACATTTTAGTGAAATGTCATTATACCAAACCACAAATCACTGACCACATAAAACCAATCTTCAAAAAATAAATAAATAAATAAATGGAAAAACAAACAAAAAACATTTGTTTAAGTGGGGGGGGGGTGCAAGCTCCCTTGAGCCATAGTTTTAAATATATATACGAACTCTGAGATTGAATTACAGTGGGGGAAGGAGCAAATTTTCACTCTTGATCTACATGCCTTCTTATGTTTACAACTTCCCTAGTACTATAGGCAAATACTCAACTTATTGTTTTAGTGTTCTTCATATTACTTCTATGCACTATCTTCTACAACAATCTGTCTGGCTGTATTTTACTCTGTTTCTCTTTTCTTATTGATTTTTTAGAGCTTATTCTGTATTCAGAACTTGTTTTATTTATTTAGAGTTATTTCTGTATTTTGAGATTGTTCTATATTGAAAGTTTAAAACAACAGAAAAACTGTACAACCTGCAGCCAAAGTCCTATCTCGAAACAAAAAACAAATTAGAAGCAGAAAAAAATAGTACGGTCAACACAGCCAAGGCCAGTTTAAAACCACTTTTAATAAAATAACAAGAAAACAGAACTGAAAAGTGCTTTCAGGCTCTTCATCAGATCTACTAGTCTAACATAAAGACAAGACATAAAAAAGAAGAGACTATAACACGAGTTACCAATCCAGCCAATCAGGATCTTACAACAGAAGTACTTACTAAGGCAATTAATGAAGCAAATCGCGTGCTCTCAGTGCTAGCTTTAAAGGATAACCCCATTCAAGCCGGGTGGTCTATCAGCTTGTAACTTCACTATCCATCTCATCTCAGCCATATCTGTGTTATGCACAATGTCATCTTCCCTTTTGTACTTAAGTACCAGTTGTATAGCCAAGAATTTAAAGCAATGTCCTGAGCAATCCATGATGTGTTTAGCAAGAGCATTAGTTGAAATTGTCAACCTAATATCACTAAGATGCTTCAGTATTCTATCTTTAAACAGCATATTAGTCATGCCTACATAAAAATGAAAGCACTTAGTGCCAGTAGCAAGATGCACTAAATTTTGAGTTTTGCAATCAGCTCTCAGTTTAAATCTGTAAACAGAACCAATATGGGGGTGACAGAGATTTCAGGGGGCAAAGCCTGTATTTACATCTCTAGAAATTACTCTTTCTGTCACCCCCAGGCTGGCTCTGTTTACAGATTTAAACTGAGAGCTGATTGCAAAACTCAAAATTTAGTGTATCTATCTACTTGCACTAAGTGGTCTCATTTTTACGTAGGCATGACTAATATGCTATTTAAAGATAGAAAACTGAAGCATCTTAGTGATATTAGGATGAAAAATTCAATTAATGTTCTTGCTAAACACATCATGGATTGCTCAGGACATTGTTTTAATTTCTTGGCTATACCACTGGTACTTAAGGACAAAAGGGGAGGTGATATTGTGCAAAACACAGAGATGGCTGCGATGAGATGGATAGTGAAGTTACAAGCTGATAGACCACCTGAATTGAATGGGGTTGTGCCTTTTGAAGCCAGCACTGAGAGCACACAAATTGCTTCATAAATTGCCTTATTAAGTTCTTCTGTTGTAAGATCCTGATTGGCTGGATTGTTAATGCTTGTTATAGTCTTTTCTTTTTAAGGTCTTGTCTTTGTGTTAGACTAGTAGATCTGATGAAGGCCTGATAGCCTGAAACTGCTTAACTGTTCTGTTTTCTTGTTATTTTATTAAAAGTGGTTTTAAACTGGCCTTGGCTGTATTGACTGTACCATTTTTTTCTGCTATTTTTATAATCCTAGGTGGTGGTGCTGTGGTAGCGTTGTCGCCTCACAGTAAGACGCTGTCCGGTTCAACTCTCAGCTAGAGTGTCTTCTGCATGGAGACATGCATGAATAGGCCTTCCTTCATTGAAGGTTGTGTGTCAGGGCTGGCAACTTGGTATGTAAAAATCAACTGCCAATCATTAGCGAACCGGAGTTCCACTGAGGCGACCCCTAACCAGGAAAAGCCGAAAGCCACAACAACAACAACTGTATTTAAAGTTTTTCTTTATGAAGCTTTTCTCCCCGGCCTTCACTGAAAAAGGGCACCAGCCCAGTTGGATATACCCGGTTAACAAATGTCAAAATAAATAAATAAAGTCAGGCTATCAGTAACAGAATATCAAGTATGACAGGGCTTCCCTGAGAACTGATCTCAATGGGAAAAAGTGCAAATTAGAAGTTTAAATGAAGGCATGGAAGAGCTATGCCAATGTTCCCCTCTTAAAATTGCCTTAAAGACTTGCTGATTTAACCCAGAATGTAGACTATCAAGTGGATAGCATCCCTAGAGTGGATATAACTCTTCTTCTTCTTCTTTCGGCTTTTCCCGGTCAGGGGTCGCCACAGCGGATCACCTTGTCCGCACATTGAATGGCAGTGGAGTTTTACAGTGTCGAGTTGCCAGCCCGGCGCCCAACCTTCCACAGAAGGCACACTCACACGCACACCTAGGGCCAATTTAGAGTGTCCAATCCACCTGCAGCATGTCTTTGGGATGTGGGAGGAAACCGGAGCACCCGGAGGAAACCCACGCGATCACAGGGAGGACATGCAGACTCCGCACAGAAGGCACCCCAGCCGGGGATCGAACCGGAGAACCTCTTGCTGTGAGGCGGCAATGCTAACCACTGCACCACCATGGCCGCCCTCCTAGAGTGGATATAACAATAGAGGATATTAGGAAACATGGACACATGCCAATGAAGTGCCATAGTTGCAAAGAAAATAAAGATTGCTCGTGGCATCTACTAATAGAAGGTTAATGCATGGAAGGCAAAAAATGCCTTAGTGTGCAGGAGGAAAGCATAATAGTGTCCTATGCTATAAAGTGGCACTTAAATTGGGAGGAGCTGCAGAATAGCTATTTCAAAGCTGGCTTAGAAGGCCTCAAGCTTGACAATGCAAGTTGCCAGAAGAGCCAATGAAGCCGTAGTAAGAAGTGACAGTGGCAGGCCATGGAGCTGAGTGTTAGCACGGTTGCTATGATAGTAAAGCAGGAAGAAGAAGAAATAGGAGCCCAGAAATCAGAGGTGATGAGAATGGAGGGCAGGAGTACGCTCTTCAGAGGGTGGCACTGCCCATTGTATAAAGAGAGATTAGAGGGTTAAGGCACGTAGAATCATAGAAAATGTTAAACTGGATAAATGTCTTGACCATAAAATGCAGAGTAGAAGGGTTTGGAGAGGGTCACTTCTAATGGGCACCAGGGCATTGGTGAAGATGTTGTCCACCAACAAAAATGGAAGTGTGCTTTATAGCTTTGGGGGACTATATTATCAAATCATATGTGGAGTGACATGACATTTGCTTCAGACAAATAAAAGACATGGGAAGTTAGAACTTTTGAGAACTGATGTGGAAAGAAAGAAAGAAGGAACCAGGAAGAGAAACTTAAGCCCTAAGGTAAGAGAGGTGGGTTTCAACTGGAAAGTTCTACTTGCACTTAGAGCAGAAATTCTATTAGCTTTGCATTTTATGTCACTCTCACTTCTCACAGTGACAGCTGATGAAAATGAGGTGAATCTGTTGAGGTCCTTGGAGGGTACTGTGAATAGAGTGTAAATTGTGGAGAATTAAGGACAATTAAGACTGAAGCACAAAGGATTAAAGTGAGCCATACTGGTTTATAAAGCAAATAATTAGTAATGAGCCCAGAAAGGGAGGAGAAATATGGACATTTGCTTTTTAGGGTTTCCAAATGTCTTTGTACATATTTCTCAAATAGTTGTGTTGTTTGCAAAACTTAGTAGCTGAGCAGTTAAAAATTATTTGTGTGCATTGGGGTGCTGCTGGGGAACCTAAGACAATGACTATGCTGACATC
>NC_056728.1:1580598739-1580623739 GCF_019279795.1 Protopterus annectens | reverse complement strand
AACTTCAAATTAAATTCTTAAAAACAGACTTGATACTCTTAAGGAACTACTACAGCAACACCATACAAAAATAACAAATATAGAGACTTCTCTAAATGATACTGAAGGGTGACTCAATGAGGAAGGATTCCAAAAAGAATTTCTGCTTAAACAGAATACATGGCTGCTTAACAAATAGATGACTTAGAAAACAGGGAAAGGAGAAACAACGTAAGGATCTTTGCTCTGCCTGAAAACATTGAAGGAGAAGACATTATTTTATTCTTAACAACCTGGATTCCTGAATTTTTAGACTTGAAGGAGGGACTTTCATTTGGAATTGAAAAGGCACATAGAGCACTGAGGAAACCTGCTTTTAACTCAACAAATACTCAACCTAAATCCATAGTTATAAAATTTCTTTCATTTCTGGGCAAGGAACTGATATTAAAATATACTTGGAGAAAATCACCCTTAAAATACAATCAAAGCCTGATTAGGATTGACAATGATTATTCTTCCAGAATACTAGAACAAAGGAAATAAGTCTGGCCAATAATAAAACTGTTGAAACAAAACAACATTAAAGCACATCTGGCCTTTCCAGCCAAGATAAAAATACTTTACGTCAATGAGATGAAAACCTTTAATGACTTAGAAGAAGCTACTATATTCATCAAAAACAACAACATAGTGTCTATCCCAGAAGAAATGGAATGGATGGCCCCTACTCTTAAAAGAATGAAAGAAACAAATCCTTGGACTGATGCTAGAAAGAAGAAACAAAAAAAAAAAAAATGATTCCAAGATAGCTGTTCCAAAAAAATAACTCTTACAGCTACATCTCTCAAAGTATCAGCTGATATGGTACATCACTTGTCATCTGTTTTATTTTAAAAAAGGAAGGTTTCTTAAACAACTGAGAAACAGTAATGATTTATTCAGACTGTTCAAAGAGTCCAATAATTCTTCACAAACAAAGATAGGTCAAGATGGGTTACTATTTACATTATATATAAGCCAAACAAAGCAACATATAATACAAACATAGAAGTTTCTATTCCCCTACTTGAACTCAGTGAATACTTTTGTTCTTTTTTCACTTATTTTACTTATAATAATATAAGTAATCAATCAACTAATTCAACAAGGTGCCATTCATCAGAGTTCAGACTCAAATGTAACAAATTAACATCATATATAATAGCAGTAACAGTAGAGTGTTTTGAAAAAAAATGCTGTCATGGAGATTAATGCCTTCTTCAGTTAAAGTAAGATTTAGAAATCTCATGTATATTCTGGTTAATAATAGTAACAAGCTTTTAGTACAAATGTCATTATTCTTCTGTCTAAACATAGTTAATATCAATTATGGCAGATATCATAGCTCTGAGTGCTGTTTTATCAATCCTGATATGGTGTGCGTGGATGTAACCGTGTCTGGCAGCTAGTACAAATGTCATTATCATTCTGCCTAAACATACTTAATATCAATTATGGCAGGTATCATAGTTTCTAGTGCTGTTTGATTAAGCCTGACATGGTGTGTGTGGATACAGCTGTGTCTGGCAGCTGTTGTATTTTGCTGGTTTTGTCTCCAGGAAGCTTTGGGTTGCAGCTTGTGATCAAGGTTTACTAATGCTTGTGTATTAGGAAGAAACATTTGGTGTTTTAGTCTGGATCCAGGGGAAGGGGGGTGATAAAACTGTGATTTGGGATATTTTAGAAGAAAATAGTCTGTTTATATGTCTGCTGAGTGAGAGGTGGGAAGGCTGGAAGAATGTGTTAGCTCTTGTTGTGGCAGCTTGTTGGGAGATGGTGGCATTGACAAAAAGGCAGGAGTCAGGGCTGGAAGTGGCAGAGTTAAAGATGTTAAGATTTGCACTGGGTATGACAAGGATGGACATGATTAGGAATCAATATATTAGAGGGTCAGCTCAGGTTGGACGGTTTTGGAGACAAAGTCAGAGAGGAGAGATTGTGTTGGTTTGGACTTGTTCTGAGGAGGGATGCTGGGTATATTTGGGAAAAGGATGCTAAGGATGGAGCTGCCAGGTAAGAGGAAAAGAGGAAGACCTAAGATAAGGTTTATGGATAGGGTGAGAGAGGACATGCAGGTGGTTGGTGTGACAGAACAAGATGCAGAGGACAGGAAGAATTGGAAACATATGATCCACTGTGGTGACCCCTAATGGGAACAGATGAAAAAGAAGAAGAAGATACATATATATATATATATATATATATATATATATATATATATATATATATATATATTATATATATCATTGTCTCATCATCTATACAACATGACAAGCACAAAAAAGAGTGGTCATCTGAGACTAAATCTAAAATGACTGAAAACAAGCAAACGTAAAATAATAGCAAGCCCCCCTGCACACCCCTCCTCACATTCCTCTTAATTATTTTTACCAACTCAGAGACCACACAAAAGTGGGCTTGGGGCAAATACCCAGACCCGCTGCAGTGTGATCTTGCATGGAGAGCAGCCAGCAGACTAAAATATAAATAAAAGTGAAATCTTCTGGTCATTCACTGTGAAAATCAGCCACACAAACATTCACTTGTGAGCATTCACTTTATGAATGGTAATATATGTGTGTGTGTGTGTGTGTGTGTGTGTGTGTGTGTGTGTGTGTGTGTACATATATATATATATATATATATATATATATATATATATATATATATATATATAAAATTGAATGCTCATTTGGCTGAAAACTTTTTTGTAGGTATAAAAAATTAGTGGATGCTCCTTTGAGTGAATCCGATATGGTTGAATTTAGTTTTACATAGTGTAGTTAAGGAGGATATTGCTGGAAAATTATTGTTTGAATGAAAAAGTGGTGATTGTGAAGATGTACAGGACTGTCTAACAGCAGCTGGTGTTGGATATTCAAGTATTTTTGGGTTCAGTTAGGGTTCGAATAAGGGTTAGGAAAGGGGATAGATTGAGTGTTTTGTGTTGGGTAAGTCAAGTGTCCTTTTGTCTTGTGGAGTGGTATAGTTAGGGAAGGTATTTTTAACACTATAACATCTAGGATTAGAGTGATGGGCAAGGTCAGCATACATCAGTAACGGAGTACTTTTTATTCTAAATGTGCTTATTGTTTGTTAAGTTGGTAATCATTGCTGGTTTGCCTGTGATATTTAATTTGTTGTGCTGTGCTTGTAGTGTTAATTTGCACAGACTAGTTATTAGCTAAACCTTTTAACTGTTTGCTTTTTACATATTGTGATTATTGCTTAGTCACTTCTTGATTAGGTGACAAGATCTGTGGCATTCCTGGTACTGATACTGATTTGTCATTGATGTTATACATTTGCCTATTCCAAGAGATTTGCAATATACATGAGTTAGCTCGCCTTCATCTTTCATTAAAAAACATCTTTATTGAATCATCACTTATGATATAGGCAGTCATACAGTTATATAAATAAACCATATTGACATATTTTTAGTTGCAAACATTATACATCACATATAATCTCTGATACAGTCATTGTCAATCAAACATTACGTAGCTCATTCAGTTATTGCCTTCCCTATAACCTCATTCCTCCTCCAAAGTGTTATTCTGCATGTATCGTTGCGTCAAGTCCCATTTTTTTCTATGTAATTTGATTCTACCCTTTTCTAAAGATGTCACTTCCAGATCTTTTATCTCTGTTACTATATTCACTGTTTCTAATACAGTCGGTTTAGACTTTGATTTCATTTTCAAGTAATCAGATATTTGCCAATGCCTTGGTTATTATTTTGTTTGATGCACCACTTTGTCCTGATTGTATCCCTGCTTTCATTACTTTTTGAGTGGTAGAATGTTCTACTAATGGCGCCTAGCCTTGCACCAGGTATATTTTTTGCATTATTGTCTATGTGATTAATGTCTAGTAGGAACT
The DNA here is from genome assembly GCF_019279795.1 of Protopterus annectens. NCBI lineage: Eukaryota > Metazoa > Chordata > Ceratodontiformes > Protopteridae > Protopterus > Protopterus annectens. Next base: position 1,580,619,833 of record NC_056728.1, on the reverse strand, counting down.
GTGATTGTGATGTGTCACTTCATAGTAGTCATCTTTCTCTGTTTTGACGGTGCAGTGATATAAGACAACTTTTTTTTTTCTTGATTCTTATTTGCAGCTTGTTGCTTTTAGTTTTCTTACATTTTAGTTGATTTACAATCATGTTTTGTGGTGAAATTCATAAACATTGTCCATATTTTATGAGACTAGTGCACAGATAAAAATCACATACCAGAAAACTAAGTAGATTACAAAAGATATTAAAATCACACATATGAATACCTGTGTTCTGTGCAGTTGGAAGAGAATGAGGACAAAATAGGAATGCAAATGAGGATATAAACATCATCTATGATTTATAAAACCTTGAAGTATGCAATAATGACTAGTCTTCCTGATAAGAATTATAGGCATATAAATGCAAAGTACCAGCACCAAAAAAGCTTCAGGCAGAGATATGATCTTCCTAAAAAATATTGTATGGTTCAGCATCACAGTATAATGATATTAGGGCAATGCTAACAGAATGTCTGCATGTGTACATATATAAAACTATTTCACAAGTATCTGTTGTTGCACTCTGTGCAATGCATACAAATGCAGTGGCACATCCACACTTGCCACATGCACAGTAGAAGTGATATAGTACTCACACAGCCAGTCATAGAGCTCTTACAATAGTAGTATGCAAATGAGTGTTTGATAGCATTAAGGCATATGCATTGATGAACAGCCCTCATTCATGACTGCTGAATGACAGTGGCTCATTGTGACCCAACTCACCATACTACATATAGCATTTTGTGTGCTAGGCACTCTTCCTGTAATATAATACTTCAAAATAAAGAAAATCAACAATGCAATGGTTACGTGGGCTGCGTGCACTTCTACTCACAATGCACACCACAGAAGCAGTGGAGATATCAAGCAGTCCAATCCTTCATCTGCCCCACAACCTTTTACATGGGTGCATGTCTTGCCAGAAACCCTAAAAGGGAAACAGTGTTCTAAAAAGTCCCATGACTGAGTTACAGGATTCATGCTTTGCAGTAAACACCCTATCTGACACAACCTATTTCACAACAAAGGTGCACCATGGACACAGCAATGTATGATTTCTGTCTACTATATGCTAGTTGCTCTGCCTATGTGCACCATAAATTGCTAGATCAGGCCATTGTACATGAAATATCGTTATTGGAATTCACTTTTATGATTCATGCAAATTCTAGAATGTGTACTGAACAGTGCTTGCAGAGGCAGTTTTTTTTTTTTTTTTTTTTTGCTTATGCATGATATTTGTGAATCTGCTTGTTAATGTTATCTTCTGTTAAAATATGTATATATTAATTGTTCTTTATCACTGCTTCTAGTCTGGCGTTTTCCTAATTAAGGTATCATATTTCTTTGTATTTCTGTAGTTCATAATACTGTGTACAGATTACTCACATTTCATTTTACCAATTGCTGTACACATGATCTGAAAGGATTAGAAGAGTCCCAAGTTCTAGATGACTCCTGTCAGAGATCCAGGCTTCTTGTAGCTTGGTTAGTCCAACACTCATGCCTTAAATACAAATTCATGTAAGCAGCTACCGCTGTTTACCCAAAGACATTATTTGAATTTGAATGAAGCAAGTTTAACAGCCACAATTAGAGAGTAGGAACTGGTGGAGTGTGAATGAGACACCAGTCGGAAAGGGAGTTTTAGGTTTAGGAAGCAGGAGGGAGATTTTAGGTTTACTGAATAGGAAGGGTTTTTTTAGGTGAGACAGCAAGAAAGGAGACTTAAGGTTAGGGAATAGGAGGGGAACTTTAGGTTTAGTGTTGGGAAGGGAGTTTTAGGATTATGAAGTGAGAAAGGAGTGTTAGGGTAAGGGATCAAGTGTCTTAGAGATACGGAACAGGAGAAGCCTTTAGATTTAGGGAGTGGGAAGGAAGATTTAGAGGCAGAGTTAGGATTCTGGTACGGCTATCCATAATATAGGTTAGGATGTTGACAAGGCTATGTAGTCACAGGACATTAAGGTAGTGGGAGTTGTAGCACTTGAGATTTTGAGCAAGTAGTGGTGAGCAAGTATGCTACAAGCTGCTAGCATGCAAGCACTTTTTTAGATGATCCAGTTATTTTTATTTCATATAAAGCTTTGGTTTATCAGATGAACATGGTATGTTCCCATTTTTATCTTATTTTTTGTATTTTTTTTACTATTACTATGGATTTGTTGTACTGTTTTTATATCATTAACTGACTGTAAGGCTCCATGATTTCTGAGGGATGTAAATAAGAAGTGGCATCAGCAAAAGGACACCTAACTGGTGTGTGTGTGCGTGTGTGTGTGTATGTGTGTGTGTGTGTGTGTGTGTGTGTGTGTGTGTGTGTGTGTGTGTGTGTACTTAAATGTGTGCATGTGTGTGGGAGACTGAATGAGTAGGGGTGCCTGTGCCAACAAGCTATATGGGACGCTAGTATTACCACCAGAAAGTGCTGATTTGTACTATAGTAGTCAAGGGTGATTCAGAGACATGCAAATTAGCCAATAATGAGGTCTTTCCTCATTGTGACTATCAGGTCTCTAGAATGCATTTTCTTACATCATGGAAACAAGTCTTAAATGCCAGCACTGGGGTTTTGTCTGAATCTCCATGTATATTCAGCAATTCCAGTATATAACATTGTTTTTTTTCTGCCAGTTAAGCAGTCTAGCATTTGGAATGAAATCCTGGACTCGTTCTGTTAGAGGGAGACTGCTTGTAGCAGTGGGATTATTTTAAGGCAATGCAGAAGTGCAGCTGCTACTGACTGCTTGAAGTCCAAGACCATTTAAGTTTTATATCAGTTACAAGTCATTCAACAACAAAGATAAGCAGCTGAAAAAAACCCAGTGTCACTCTTGTTGTCTTCCCCTTATATTAACTTGACCATAAAATTCCCTTCCTCTCCTCTTTAATTGCTGCTGTCAGTGGGCACATCAATATCATTTTGTGAAAGCTATTTAAATACATATCCATCCCATTGTCTTCTATAGATCCTGAATATTGAATGCCCACCTGGTCAACCTGCAACACTCTTTTTTTCAGTGTCTCTTGAGTTGACAGTACTTACTATAAGTTTGTCTTTGGATTCTCCTGCCGGTTTCATCTCATCTGTTCATTCTGGTGAGCACTGGAAGCTCAAACTTGAAAGCCCCTCCCCTTTACTAAAACTTGAGTTATCCTGCCTTCATATCTTAGTACTGGCTTTGGGCACAGGCTAAGGCCTAGAAGTATCAGCCCCTTTTTCTATCTTTTAAAATCTGCAGCAAGTGGGAGGGCCTTCTATATATTTTTTGTATTTTACTATAATTGCATACACTCTCTGCTGCATTTGCTTCACTAGTCTAAATACCTAAGAACTGGACAAGATGTAAGGTTAGCCTTTTCTAGTTTCACCTCTATCACCAACCTTTTAGCCTTATGTCTCCTATGATGGTGTGCTGACTGCCTTATGCTCACAGATAATAAACTTATTCTCAGTCATAATAATTCCATCTATGAGAGGGCAGGGGCATAAATATATGGCAGCTTCTTGCATTGGTACTCTACTCTCTCCTTCTTCAGTGAAATCTGACTACAAATTTGGAATCCTCTCCTTTGAACTCCCAAATGTCTCTACAGCAAATCTCATTACATTTGAAAACTACTGAAATTAAGGTCTACAACACCTAATTTATTGTGAAGCTTCTCTCTCACCTAGGACATGCCCTGTGAGCTTTACATACCTCTACCACAGTCCTTCACTGATTAAACCAAAATGTATTAAACTAAGACTCTAAAAATCACTCCCAAGGTCTTCTAGAAATAAGATAGTTAAGTCTCAGCAAAAAGCATGATACTCATTCACCTCCCGCATATCTATCTTAAAGAGTTACCCTGAGCAATAACACTCCAAAGAGACATGTCAGAACTTTCCATGCTTGTAACAAATTCAGGTAAGATACTGGTCCTGATTTGAATCACTACTTCACCCTGAATGGTACCTACATGTAAAGAACACATAATTGGTCTCAATAACTGATTAAATGGTGTCATTTCAGGGGGATGTAGCATGTGCCAGTATGGGAAGAGGTGCTTGGCAGTCCAGCTTGTATCACTACAGATGGCCTGTACCACTCATTCAAAGACTTCTGCATACTAGATAAAGCTTTTACTGCCTACTAATGCCTTAATTAGGCATAGCTTATTGGACGGAAATTCCAAAATAACTAACACATTGTAGGCACCTCATCATGTATGAAAGTGATCAGTAGTGTACTGCAAGGCTCGGTGCTGAGACCTCTCCTTTCTGGCTTTTATTTCTGAGATCTCAAACTAAAGATTCAAATCTTCTTGCGAACAAAGTTTGCAGATAACACCAAAATGGAAGTTGATGTTACGTCACCCTCTGACACCCAAAACCCTCCATGACAAACTCTCCCAAGTAAGTGTTTAGTGTACTAAAATGGGCTCAAACTAAATGTTAAAAGGTGTAGAATCATGGCTTTTGCTAGACAATCCCTCCCCTCTCACATTTAAGAACGCTGGAACCATAGGGTGAGGAGGGAGAGTGCCCTCCCACTTTTAAGAGGCTTCAACAATAAATAAAAAAAAAACACTTCATGGTGGCGGTGCCTCCTCCTTTAAGGAGGACCATGCGTGCATCACAGGCATGCACATGGCTACCCTAATGCAGATGTAAACACAGTCTACACTTCCCCATGGATTTTAAACTAGCTATTCCAAGGTAAGTGTGAGTGAGTATATGAGTGTACAAGTATGTTTGTTAGTTAAACTGGCAGTTCATTTCTCTGTATGAGAGAGAAAGTGTGTGCATATGTAATTTAAACTAGCTGTTCATATGACAGATAAGGTGTGTGTGTTACTCTGTGACAAAGCAGGAGTGTGTACATGTGTGGCTGTGTGACAGCAGAGAAAAGGTAGATATATCTGTGTATGTGTGTGTGTATTTCTTAAACTAGTGGTTCCTTTAATTTCTATATGACAGAGAAAGCTTGTGTGTGTGTGTGTGTGTGTGTGTGTGTGTGTGTGTGTGTGTGTGTGTATGAGAGAGGGTAGAGAGAAGTGTATATGTTACCACATTATAAAATGGCTTTCTCTAAACTGTGCAGTTAAAACATTTTGATAACATACTATGATCATAGAGGTCTTTGCTCTGCATGCACTGAATGACAGATTACTAAGCAATTTTTGAAACTACACAGTTGGTAACAACACCCCGAGGAATTTTGCATCAGTTTGTTTATTAACAATAAAATTGTGGCAAATGTGATAAAACATAAAAGAATCACACCGGACCAACAGAAGTGATTCTGAGGAAGTCCAAGTATAAGGATGAAAGCACTTAATTATTATTATTTTTTAATTAAAAGTTACTTTTTATCACACCTTGGTTTCGTAGTGTTCTATAGTGTCTGAATATTTTAAAGTGAAGTCCATCAGTCCAGTGAGATTCTTTTATGTTAAACAGTTTGTTTATTATTATATAATCTTCTCTAGGGATGAAACTTTAGGTACATTGGCCCAGCAGAAAATTAAGGAGAGAGCAGAGAGAAGGTGTGTGTGTGTGTGTGTGTGTGTGTGTGTGTGTGTGTGTGTGTGTGTGTGTGTGTGTGTGTGTGTGTGTGTGTGTGTGTGTGTGTGTAATATGTGTGTGAAAGTGCAGAGAGAAGTGTGTGTGTGTGTGTGTGTGTGTGTGTGTGTGTGTGTGTGTGTGTGTATGTGTGTGTGTGAGAGAGACAGATAGAGGGAGAGTAGAGAGACATTGTGTGCCTGTGTGTGTGCATGTAAGAGAGCAGAGAGAAGGTGTGTGTGTCTGTGTGTGTGTGTGTGTGTGTGTGTGTGTGTGTGTGTGTGTGTGTGTGTGTGTGTGTGTGTGTGTGTGTGTGTGTGTGTGTGTGTGTGTGTGTGTGTGTGTGTGTGTGTGAGAGAGAGCAGAGAAGGGTTGTGAGTGTGTGTGTGTGTGTGTGTGTGTGTGTGTGTGTGTGTGTGTGTGTGTGTGTGTGTGTGTGAGAGAGAGAGAGAGAAGGGAGTGTGTGTGTGTGTGTGTGTGTGTGTGTGTGTGTGTGTGTGTGTGTGTGTGTGTGTGTGTGTGTGTGTGTGTGTGTGAAAGTGCAGAGAGAAGTGTGTATATGTGTGTGTGTGTGTGTGTGTGTGTGTGTGTGTGTGTGTGTGTGTGTGTGTATGTGAAAGTGCAGAGAGAAGTGTGTATGTGTCTGTGTGTGTGCGTGTGTGCGTGTGTGCGTGTGTGTGTGTATGTGTGTGTGTGTGAAAGTGCAGAGAGAAGTGTGTGTGTGTGTGTGTGTGTGTGTGTGTGTGTGTGTGTGTGTGTGTGTGTGTGTGTGTGTGAGAGAGAGCAGAGAGAAGGGGTGTGAGAGTGTGTGTGTGTGTGTGTGTGTGTGTGTGTGTGTGTGTGTGTGTGTGTGTGTGTGTGTGTGTGTGTGTATAACATACCTCTCAAGTGTCCAAATTTAGCCTCATAGTTTTGGTTTGTTTCTCATAAAATTTGTGGTTTTCTGACAAATCACTGAGGACTACAGTCACTAAATAGTGATATATACACGTGTTTCAGACTTCATATCCTTTAGAAAATACATGCTAACACAAATCCTGTTATTCTAGCAACTTCATAAGTTAAAAAGAGCAATATTTAAAATCTATCGCTATTTTGTGCTATTATATATTTAAGACTTTGTCCATATTTCTTGCACTGAGAGGTTGAGATGTTAAGAGGAATGCATATCTCTCAACTGATTTTTGCATCATATTTTTGGCCTATTCGCTGTTCCTCAAAATTTGTTGTTTTTTGGCAAATCACTGAGGACTGAAATAACTAAATAATGCCATACATTTAAGTTTCAGGCTTATTTCCTTCAGAAAATGCATATTAAGACAAATGCTGTTATTCTGGCAACTTTCTAATTCTATAAGAGCAATATTTAAAATATGTCCCTATTTGTGGGCCTTTTTCCCCCATTATTTTAGGCTTTGTCTAGATTTCTTGTGCTAAGAGGTTGAGAGGTATGTAGGTATGGTATGTAATTCCCTAGTTAGAGGGAGGGCGGGTTAGTCAATTAACTTGATCAGGCCTGATCCTGTAACTTAGTTACAGGAAACAAGAGCCTGAAGCCTATACACCAATTACCAGACTGCGGAAGGAATTTTGAGCTTCAGTGAGATAAGAGCCTGAATCCTCAACAACAACTACTAGACTGGTGAAGAATTGTGAATCTGAGTTTCAGTACATTTTCAAGGAATTATGAGATTCAGTGCATTTTCAAAGGATTATAAGGTTCAATTAATTTTCATGGAAGTGTGAGTTTCAAGGGAAGATAAGTTTACTGTTGCTCATGCTAAGTTTGTTTTCATTGTGGAACTGTTTTGTTTATCAAATGGCAGTCAGTGTTTGTGCTATAGAATTTGACAGCAGTGTTAGTAGCATAATTGCTTTTGGTCAATGTAGATGGAGTGCTGATATTGCAGTGCCCTTTCAATTGCTGATTATTTGGTGGATTTTAAGAGGGAATAGGGATTCTACACTCCTGAGTGTGTCCTCCTTTGTATGAGATGCCTAGTAACTATGAACCTGTTGTCAGTTTGTCAGTCATTCCTATTGCAATATTACCAGCTTACCTTTTTTTATGTAATAGAGGCAAATAATTCTTCAAGGGCAGCAGGCATTGAATTTGTAAATGAAAAATTGAAATGTAATGTTTGTAAATAGCAACCGCTTCATTAATTTCAGATCTCTTTAATGTGGAATTATTCTGATTACTTTTGATTCTGCACAGATTGTACATATTGAGTGATATTGGAGGATTGTAATGACAGAAGTTTTAGTGGTCTTTTATGGTTGACGTTTTCTAAATTGGTGGTTTTGTCATTATTGGTTCATACATTTTGTTGTATTGCTTACTGTAAGAATGTTGAAAACTAAAAATTTAAAACACATTTTAACATGTGGTGCTGTATTATACAAGGAATATAACTTAATACAATCAAGGAGATTAATCAAATAATACATACATGTATGCATGGCCCTAAAATGTGTGCAAGGTGCCTATTTTTTTTACAACAGCCCATAGATAAACTTAATCCTCCACTGGCCAGATACATTTTCTTTGAATGTGAGTTTTAATGTTGTTTCAATCAATCTGAGTTTCTAGGTCAGAGAAGATTACTGCTCATGCTAAGTCTGTTTTCATTGTTTGACTGTATTGTTGTTTAGCAAATGGCTATCAGTGTTTGTGCTATTTTATTTTAATATATGTAATAATTGTTGAAGTAAATAAGAAAATAGTATGCACACTGACAGGTTTGAACAGTGTTTATGGTAACTGGGGAGAAATAGCCAAGTAATCGAACATTGGAATGGTTCGGGAAGGAGCTGCTGGGGGGGGGGTTGCTGTATGAGGGGATACTTTCCAGGGGGGGTCCAGATCTATTATCCTGCCTAGGGCCCCATTTGACCATGATCTGGCTTTGGTAGCTTGCACTGTTATTTGCTGTAAACTATCAGAAGTTGGAATGAAACAACAAAGTCTCAGTTGTAAAAAATAAGCTCTTTTGTTCCATGTTTAGCGATAAAGGAAAGAAGGCATTTATTATTTTTTCATAACTGACTATTGCTTCATTGCAACCTTTGATAGTTTATGGTTTTCACTGTTACTTACTGTTAATTAATAACAGTCATATTGCTGAACATGCCAGTGCAGGTCTGTGGATTGTGTACCTCAGCTGAAGTGGCAGCAGCCCACCCAGGTACATTCTGGGCAGTTATTTATGAAATAATAACAGTAAACAAAATAATAATAGTAATAAGGATGAACCAATAATGATGGTGATGATAAAATAAGACTTAATACAGTCAGGAAACTGGAATAACTTTGACCCTGCTGTTACTGTGTTTTCAGAAGAAGTTAATACAGTTTCTTCCTTGATTTATGTTATGCATGATGGTCCCACCACTGCCAACCAATATTTGATGACCCCTCTCTGGCCCAGTAATTAAGGAGCCTCAATCCTCACCACTGACAATGGAGAGGGATGTTCACTTGGAATACAAATGGATACACTCTGTATTCTCAGATGCAGCTCTCTGCACCAAGTATAATTTCCCTTAAGAGCACACAGGGAACACACTCAGCCCAGGGGTCTGGATTTCTCTATATATGTCTCCCTGCGAGTCCCCAATAACAGTCCCCACTGGTACAACTGTAGGGTTAGGTCATCAGCTATAGTGTCCAAGCCAAGTCCTCCAGCACCATCTCTGTGGATCCATTGCTTCATGTCCCTGCTCCAAGTAGCTGACACACACACTCTTTGATATTTAATTTTTTCACACACATCTGGGAAATGCTGGCATGGATTTACCTGTTGTTCCCCTTTTACCCAGAGTATAAGGTAGTTATCACTGCCACCAGACACTCCACAATCAGCTACTCTAAGGCTCTTACCAAAGGCTGTCCAATTATACTGTATAATATTAATACTAATACAAATGGTAGTAGTTGATCAAGACAGCTAGGCCTTCTGGAGTGGCCAACAAAGTGTCACCAAGTAAATATAAGCACTCTTAAAGGTTAAACACTTTCTAAAAGGACCAGCCACAATGAAAGGTTTAACTATATTTAATAATAAATAATAAAAGAGCATGAAAATACTGAATATACATTTACAGTAAACCACTGGGTTCAATTTTGATGGACAGACTCAGACAAATAAAGAAAAAACAATATCTAAACTAAGTTTTAATATTTTCCTGACTGAATCCAGGAGAATTACTATTCCCTTCTTATTTAATAGGCAAGGTAGATGATGTGGTGAGTGGTCCTTCTTGTTGTCAGGCCGAAGACAGAATACTCAATACTGAGAGATGTCCTACTATAATATCTAAAACATAAGATGGCTGGCAGAATGGCCCCATCTGGTCACCTGACTCTTGTTTCTCACAGTATCCTCCTTTGAAGCTGAGACAGGAATTTAGCAGGGACAGCTACAATACACATCTAAATATTTATGGCAGTGCCCTGGAGCCAAGAAACAATTACAGCACTTTCCCTCTTCTTTACAGAGACTATTAAACAATGGTCTCTCCCAGACCTATGACTCCAGTTCCATTCAGCACAGTGGGGTGCTGTGTTAATGGCTTAATAGTTAATTTAATTTCAAGGTTTTGCAAAACTAATTGGACTGATATTAATTGCTTCTCTTCCAGTGTCATCTGCTAACATATATACATAGGGTCTCACATGTATATTTCTTCTCTGTCCCGCAGAATCCACTGTCAATACTTTTCTTTACACTAGCAACTTTACAAATACATTTTCATATTCAAATGTCATACGGTTCTAATACATTTGTAACATATGCATCTGTACAAGTCAGTTTGATATTCAAATGCCAAGCAATTCTAATACATTTGTAACATAAGCATCTGTACAAATCAGTTTCATATTCAAAGGATATCATTCTTTACAAAACTCCAGTTGGCTATGCTGTCACTAGCCCATATCATGACACCTTACAGTTTCTTTTTTTCTCATGTTTTTCATTACTGAAAGTTAGCCACAGTATTGTTAGATTTTTAAAGTCATACAAGAGACATTTATTTATTTAAAAGCACAATACAATACTGTGTGATTTTTATTCTGCTTATAATAAAATTTATTAAACCTTCTTGCTTGACTTTAAGCCTTCAGTTAGGTTATGTATTATTATTATTTTCAAGTTTCCCAGTTTTTGCTGCACTGCTGATTTAATTGAACAAATGAAAAAAAAATGCATCTGATTTAGCTTGAAAGTGGTAAACAGCTTTTGCTCACAGTTATTTATAAATCAAAACCTCATAGCTCAAGGGATAAAGCCAAAAATGTAATAGGTCAGGAAAAAAGTCAAAGGTCCAGAATCAGGGACAAATTATAAGCATAACATTGTTCTTTTATGCTTAGTTGCTAGAATAACAGGTTTTGCATTAGCATGCGTTTTCAGAAAGATATGAAGTCTAGAAGTCTGAAACTCAAATGGCAGTCATTATTTAAGTTTTGCAATCCTCATAAATTTGCCAGAAAACCACAAATCATATTAGGAACAGATTAAAAATATGACACAAAATCAGGGACAGTCAAACTTATGCTCTGATCTCTCAACCTTTTAGGGCAAGAATCAGGGAGAGTGTGAAAGGCTCAAAATCATGGGCACATTTTAAGTTTTACTCTTGTCACCAAAGCAATAGGTTCACATTGGCCAAGACTTTTGATACAATCCAATACTCAGGTATAGTAGAAAAGCTGGACTACCAACTAGCTCATAGGATACAGGAAATCAAAATAGGGAAGGTTACCTCTAAAAGGAGACCAATCACAATGGAGTCCTCCACAATTTGGTGCTGAGACTTTTCCTGTTTGGCATCTATTTCTAGTAAGTGAAAGCAAATACCAAAAGGCTTTGGCTGACTAAGTTTGAGATGACTGCAAGCTGGCAGCAGTTATTGAATCCCCAAATGACTTAACCATCATGCAAGTAAGTTTATCCCAAACAATAACTGGTGCCAGAATCATGAGTTGAAACTAAACTCCAAAAAATACATTATTGTATCCTTTGGGAAGTCATCCCCCAGGGGACTACCAAATTGACAATACCCCACTGAGTGTTGACCCAGCTTTTGGTATTTGTGAACTTGTGTATGCAGTGACCTAAGTTTTCGACCAACAAGTGCCCAAAATCATAAGAATGTCTTTCTATATTGCACTGCTTATGAACAAATTTATTGTGACTAGATCTAGAAATGTTATTCTCCCCCTTTATGAAGCCCTCACTAGGTCAATGATTTTGTCTAATGCCCACTTTGGCATGTATCAGACACATGTAACAACTGGAATGCCCACAGATATACCTTACTGAAAGGATACAAGTCCTAAACAATAGGTATTTCATGGATCAGCTGAAAGACTTAGCAGTATACGTTGTATCCTACAGAGTGCTAAGACTGCGACCTGTGTCTAGCACACAAGGCATCCTCCAGCCCAATACAGATGGACTTGTTATCAGGAATACTCAGTCCAGGTATCTAAACAGAATGGTGCAGACAGACGGTATATATCACAGAGGATACCACTGTTCCACAACAGACTCTCCATTCAAGTAAAACAAAGCTCACCCCTGTTCATATTCAAATGAACTTAGATCTAAGGATGGGTAATAGAAAATGCATCACAGGATTGCCCCTCATGATACTAATGGATAGAGGCAGTTCCTAAAAAGCTGATTCCCTAACATGGATCACCTCAAATTATCTACGTTATGATCACCGTTATTTTTACTAGGGCTAGTATACAATTATCAGCCATGAGAATCAGGAAACTTTAATTCAAGCACCAAAAGAGAAATTGGCTAAGCTTAAAATGTCCTCTAAATGAACCTATGTTGAGGTAGCAAATAATTTAAAAAACATTTTTCTTTTTAGATCACTAAGTGCCCCTCTCACCCTCTGCCCCCCAGTCATCAACAGCTTCTGGTGTCTGTGATCATACTGTGTACACAACATCCCACGTCAAAAGGAAAATATAATTTATTTATTTATTTATTTTATTTTATTTTACATTTGTTTACCGGGTTAGTCCAACTGGATACATATCCATTTTCAGCAGAGACCCGGGGAGAAAAGCTCCACAGTAAAAACAAGACTTTAAGTTACATACAAATAATTTCATGATAACATGGTAGGAAGAGACACAACTTGAACATATCCATATTCATAATAGATCTAAGGAGAAAATCTCCACGTAAAAAACAAGACTTTGATTTACATACAGAACAAATTATTGGTAACATGGTAGGAAGAGACATCAATTTAAAACATAGCTATAAATTAAGTATTCATGTGATATGTAGGTAAATGAAATAGGGATGCACTAGACAATATTGAGGATTTAAATTCTAAGCTCAGAGGAGAAGGGTGAAGTTTTATCCATACATCGCTCATAGTGAATTATGAGGTGAAGGCAGTCGAGAGGAACTAGAGATCTTATAAACATATTATTGTATGGATCTAGTGGAAAAAGAGAAGAGAGAGATGGCATTGGGAAATAGCATGGAGGGGATAGGGGATTTTTAGGACTAGTTCGGTTTAGTACAAGGACATAGCCAGTGAGCATTTAAGAATAATTTAAGGTTACTTTTGAACTGGCTGAGAGAGGTAGTTAGTCTTAGGTTATTGGGAAGGGAATTCCATAGTTTTCCAATGGAATTAACATAAAGATCATCACCACCTAATTTATTAGATTTCGTAGTTTGTACCAGGACACTATTTGAAGATCGGAGGCAGCTGAGATTGGTATGGGGGTTAAAAGTTTGCTCAGTGAGGGGGTTTTATCTGGTTCCTTAATTATTTTAAATGCTTCAGTAAGTTGGTTAAGTTTGAGAAGATTGGGGAGTTCTAACCAGGCAAGTTTCTTTAGGTTTAGGCAGTGATGAGTATGGTACGGTTCTCCTGTTACGAATTTGGCAAAATGGTTATAAGCAATAGAGAGTTTATTGAGCTCAGTTTTATTGAGGAAGGAAAGTACCGGAGAGGCATACAGTAGGGTGGAGAGAAGGTGTGTACGTGCAATGGTTAGTTTGGTATTAGGAGTTAGAAAGTTCTTAATTCTGTACATGGAACCAAGTTTCTTGTTTGCTGTTTTTATAGTTTGACTGATGTGCAAGTCAAATTTGAGCTTGTGATCAATAGTGACACCTAGTAGTTTTGTGTTGGTGACAGGCTCTATGATGGTGCCATTAGTGGACTGAACGTGGAAGGTCATATTATTAATAAGTGGAGGGTGTTGTCCTAAGGAAGTGGCTGAGGTGGGGAAAATTAGTAGTAACTTAGTTTTTGTTGGATTCAGGATAAGTTTCCGTTCTATGAACCATGTTTCAACCGCAGCAAAGCAGTTTTGGGTAACTACCTGGAGATTATGGAGAGAAACATCAGAGCAGATCAGTGTGGAGTCATCTGCATATTGAATGCAGGTGGCTTTGGGGATGACTGAATAGAGATCATTTATGAATACGGAGAAAAGAAGGGGACCAAGTATAGAGCCTTGGGGAACTCCTATGGTGTTAGGTAGTAAGTGAGATAGCTTGCTTTGCCACTGGACTGCTTGTTGTCTACCAGAAAGGTAAGCATTAAACCAGCTTAGGGCTGAGTTGTCAAGGTGAAGGGTTTCAAGGGTGTGGAGCAATAGTTGGTGATTGACCATGTCAAAGGCTTTTGACAAGTCAAGAAAGAGAGCAGAAGTAATTAATTTGTTCCTACGGTTGCAGTTGACTGAGTCAACAAAGGAGAGGAGGGCGGTAGTTGTACTGTGATGGGGGCGAAAGCCATGTTGAGTTTTGGACAAAAGATTGTTTAGGGTAAGATAGTATAGGAGTTGCTTGTGAACACACCTTTCCATTATTTTTGCTATTGGGGACATTATTGCTATAGGTCTGAAGTTTGAAATTTCCGTGGAGGAGCCACCCTTGTGAAGTGGGATGACATATGATATTTTCCACAGAGAGGGGATTTTAGACTCTGTTATAGTTCTGTTTATCAAGATTGAGATAGGGTAGGCTATAACATCTGATGCTATTTGTAAGTATTCAGCTGGGAGTCGATCGGCCGATAGGCTGGATGGTTTAAGTTTCTTCAGTAGGGTTCTGATGTAGGAGGTGGATATTGGTTGAAGGTTAAAGGCGGGTGGAGATTTACCAATAGCATTGGTTATGGAGGGGGAAGAAGAAGTTATGGAGGATGAAGAGGAAGGTAACTGACTGGCTAGGGACTGGATGGTCTCAGTGAAAAATGAGTTAAACGTATTAGCTAGTTCTTCAGGATCTTTACCAGTAAGTTTCGCGGGGGCAGGTGTGGAAGGTTTCCCAGAATGAAGAAGGTTGTTAAAACCTGCCCAAAATTTCTTTGGGTTATTCTGATGTTTGTCCTGGAGGTGACAGTAATAGTTCTTTTTATCCTGGGTGATATCTGATTTTGTAGAATTTCTAAGCTGTTGAAATTTAATGCGATCTAGGGGCGCTTTCGTGGATCGCCACTTGTCCCATGCCTGGTCTCTAAGCTTAATTTTTGATTTAGTTTCCTTGGTTAGCCAAGGTGCTGTGCAGATCTTTGATCTAATAAGACAGTTTGGTGCATGAGAGTCCAGTATCTTTAGGAATGTGTCGTTGAAGTAACCCACACTCTCATCTAGGGGAAGTGTTTTTAACATGGACCAGTTACAGGATTTAAGTTCATCTAGGAATTGTGCTGGGAGAAATTTCTTCTTATTTCTAACAAGTATATATAGGAGGGCTTGTGACCATCAATTTATGTTTCATTATGAAAGTGACAAGGTGGTCGCTAAGATCATTGGGGAGGGTCCCAGTGGTATAATTATGTGTATCTTTATTGGTAAAAATCCAGTCGATGGTGCTTTCTTTTTGCTTAGTATTTCCAATTCTTGTGGGAGATGTAATGTTTTGGGAGTAGCCATGATGGTTGATGGGTAGGGGATTCATCTGGTCAGAGAACCGGGACCAATCAATGTTGAAGTCACCCAGTATGATGGTTTCTTGGGGGTAGTTCGTGGCTAACCAACTTAGGGTTAGTTCCAAGGTTTCTAAGTTTTTCCCAGGAGGAATGTAAACTACAATGAGATTGATGGTTTTATGGTTATTTAGGCATATTTTTAGGGCAATTAGCTCCATATTAGAGACCTTGGGAGGTTGTAATGGATTCAAAATGATATTCAGTGTTTTTCTAAACATTACAGCTATTCCACCACCCTTTTTTTTTATCCGATCAACCCTCAGTATATTATACCCAGGTGAAAGAATCTCTTCATCCTTTGTGGATGGTGTAAGCCATGTTTCAGATAGACACATAATGTCTGGGAGATGCATGGCTAATATAGCATGTAGATTATGAACCTTGTTATTTATACTTCTTAGATTAAGATGGAAATTAAGGAGAGAGCTGGAAGATCTTGAAGCTAATTTTGGGGTGGGAGAGTCTAGGTTAATGGTTGGGCTTGGGTTGGGGTGTATATCCCCATCTTTGGCCATACATTTTTTCAGATGGACTATGAGTCTAAGTAGTTTGTAAAGTATCTTTAGACCAGATTTATTAGTGGTTACTTTGGGGTATCGTTGAGTTAGGTACTCATTTTTAAGGTATGATGTTGTAGTGGGGTAGATGGTAGTAGAAATCAGATAAGAGGGAAGATTTGTATAGTTGCAGGTGTGACCATTGGGGAAATGAATACCCAGTAGAGTTTGGTTTTCATACCTCGATGAGAAGTAAGGGATAAATAAGAGTGGAGCTAAAAGTGGGACAATAAAGTTCATTACTTTACACATGATTATGTAAAAAAGGATGGCTAACAAAGGGAGGGAGTTGGAAAAGCCTGTTAAAGTATTGGTAGATAGCCAGGATTGTGGGAGGAGATATATTCAGTTACAGGGGAGCTGTAATTGGTTCAGAGTTAAGTGGGATGGGTTTGTTGACCTGTTAAATATAGAGATATGGGGGCAGGTGGGATATGGGGGCAGGGTGGGGCGCAGAGCGAGCCCGAGCGAAGCGAGGGTGAAGCGGAGCGGGGATACACCAGTCAGGAGTTTGCCAGGTCTTAAAGCCTGCTGCATGTAAGTACAGAGACTGCTTTTGAGTGGCAGTTTCTTTTCTTTATGCTTAAAACCCAGTACAAGTGGTAGTTGTACTGTGTAGTAATCAAGAACCTAAGAACACAGGTTAATAATGCCTGCTCTTTATTCATTATTATTTGACAAAAGTTCTCAGGAAATCCTTTCCCTTAGCACAGTTAATTGGCAAAGAAATATTATCAAGGTCTAAAAAGATGGTCACTCCTTTATACTCATCATTGCTCATACCAGTTATTGAGTACAATAGGAGCATAGTATTATAGGAATATACTAGGCTATTGGCCCTGAGACCCTTACAAGGCTAGCCAAGAATTTAGCCCATATTTCAACAAGTCAGTACCTGATGCCACTGTCCAGCAGGGAAACGGGTGGAATCCCAGGGGTGTATTATCTGTTCCCCATCCAGTTATCCATGTTGCGCTTAAAAAGGGTTAATGAGGTACTGTGCTTGACATGGAAAGGGAGTCTGTTCCACTAAAGTGGGAGTATCTGGTCACAAATCTGTCCTGCCAAGAAGTCATGTTGATGTCACAGACCAGGTTGAGGTCACGCGTGTCAGTTAATCGAGTGGAGCCTGACTTGCAGATATCCAGCAATCACATGAAGGTGGGGGACTAAGATTGCTTTGTATGCCAGACAGAGGTCACCGCTGAAAAGTCTGTAGGAGACTGAGTAGAGGGACAGGGTCTTTAGCCTATCAGTGCAGGGTAGATGTCTGAGGCCCTGGATTCTACTGGTCAGGAACCTCTCTCCAACTGCTGCATGTGCTTTGTAAGGTACATGTCAAAAGGGGCATTGAACTCAATAATGGATGTTATACAGGGATATTATGACACCTTGACCCTGGATGAGATAGCCATACTAATGAGGTGGAACATGTAAAAAGCTCTCCATACAATGGAGGCAATATAGTGCATAAGTCCCTCACAACTGATTGCGTGCTTAAGACCTTATTATTAATGTGATAATTTGTGGGGATTTCACTCTCTCCAAAGAGACTCTCGCTCTCTCTCTCTCTCTATGTGTGTGTATATCTATATATATATATATATATATATATATATATATGTACATATGTATGTATATGTGTGTGTGTGTATATATATATATATATATATATATATATATATATATATATATATATATATATATATATATATATATTTACACTACACCACACACACCACACACACACAGATTTATCTATCTATATATATATATATATATATATAATCGGTCTACTTGAAAAGACTGAAAGCCCTCTTACCTAAAGATAACAAGACTGAGATGACATCACTAAATCTTCATTTCAACACATCTTCATATAACTGAGTAGTTACCCAGGGAAAGGAACTGGTCAGCCAGCAATGGAAGTTTGCCCTTTTCCCTACTATACTATATATATGTACTGTATATATGTGCATGCATACACACACACACACACACACACACATGATTTATATATATATATATATATATATATATATATATATATATATGTATATATATATATAAATATATATATATATATATATATATATATATATACACAGACACACACATACACACATGCATGCACATATATGATTTAGGCTATTCATTTATTCTTCATTTATTGTCGTTATTGTATTGTATTATTCAAAGTAAGTTATTGCTTGTGAAATTGCTGTTAGTTTGTACACCATCAGAGTCGTCCTTGGGGCTGTGTCTGTGTTTTTAGTGCTCTTATATTAAGATTATCACCTAACCTGGACTGAAACACTAAAGGCAGAGGCGTGTCCATATTCATTAAGGATATCCACACCTCCAGGCTAGTTGCTCAGCATAATGCAGCTGAGATTATCCAAGTGCAACTAACTCTGTGCAAGACCGTAATCCAAATTGTAACTTGCTAAAGATCCCCCACCATGTCACAGGATTCCCACTCCTCATTTTTTGATACACTGGAAAATATTAGGATACAGCCCAAAACCCTAATAATGGGCGATTTCAACTACCCCACCATTAACTGGGAAAACTACCAACCAACTCTTTTGCTCAATGTTTTCTGGAATTCATAAATTCCAATGCCTTGGATCAACTTATCCACACCCCCATCAGGGGCAGCAATATCCTAGACCTGGTCATTACCAACATGGGTGACCAGTGTTCCACATCAGAAGTCAGTTCCTCGTTGGTCAGATCCGACCACAAGCTAATCACCCTAGACATCCACATCCCACCCCCACCCCCCATTAGGAAAACCACCGTAAAAAATTTCTCCAAAGCCAATTTCACGCTTCATAAGACAGAAGTGGCAAACTTCACGACATCCATGCAGATGGACAATAGAGGGACGACTGCTGAATCTTACACAAATGCACTTTATAAGCACTTTATAAGCACTTACACGAGTGCATGGATCGTGTTATCCTTAACAGAACCAAGATGCTATCCTCCAAAAGAAGGAAGCCAATCTGGTGGTCCCCTGCCATAAACAAACCCTACAACAGAAGAAAGAAACTGTTGCAAAAAAGAGTAAAATCCCATGACTGGAGGAACTCCCTGGTCAGCCTCAGTAAGAATCTGAGATCCCTCATAAAATCCTCCAAAGCTAGTTATGAAAACAAAATCACTACAGATTCTAAAGACAATCACAAAGCATTCTATAGCTATGTCAAGATTCTCAATGGCAATACTCAGATCTGCTCTGAGTTGCAGCACAATGGCACTAAATATACAGAACCAACTGATATTGCCAACATCCTGGCAGATTGGTTCAGTACTAACTTTACCCCCCTCTCACCCCCTAAAGGGCCCATTTCTATACCAGAAGAATGCAAAGTTCCTGTAATCATGGCTGCACAGGTAAAAACACACTCTCCAAAGCCAAGAACACAGCATCCATGGGACCGGACAACATCCCAGGCTGTGTTCTACACAAATGCAGAATGAACTAGCATCCCACCTAAGCACCATGTTCAGCTATAGCCTCACCTCAGGCTTTGTGCCCACTGAATGGTGCACAGCAACGGTTATCCCACTCCACAAAGGGGGAGCCACCATGGACCCCTGGAACTACCGCCCCATTAGCCTAAAGAGCCTGGTCTGCAAGGCCATGGAACGTATCATCATGGATCTTATACACAAAGACATTGATAATCTCCAAACTCTGAACCCCACCCAGTTTGGGGTTGTAAAATGCAGATCATGTCTCCTAAACCTGATATACTTCTTTGTAGCAGTCACCAAAGCTGTAGACGAGGGTAAGGTGGTTCACACAGCCTATCTAGATCTCACCAAAGATTTTGACACCATCCCCCACTCTGGAATTATAGATAAACTCACTAAACTAGGTATAAATCCCTATGTCACAAGATGGGTTGCCAGCTGGCTCACTGACAGAACCCACACTATGAAAGTAGCAGACTCCAAATCTGACTTCAGACCAATGACAAGTGGAGTACCACAGGGTTCAGTCCTGGGTCCTCTTCTGTTTGGTATTTACTTTTCTAAAGTACAGCCTAACACAGAAGGTCTTTGGCTAGCGAGGTTCACAGATGACTGCAAACTAGGGGCCATAATCAAAACTCCTAACGATGTCGACATCCTACAAAAGGGCCTCACAGAGACAAATGCCTGGTGTCAAAGCCATGGCCTCAAGCTCAGTGCCAAAAAGTGCATTGTCATCCCCTTTGGTAAAAACTCTGTACCCATGAGCTACCACGTAGGTGGAAGTCTACTTAACACTGAAAGTGTGATGAGAGACCTTGGGACACATGTGGACAGTAGTCTCTCCTTTGATAATCACATTGCCACAGTAGTCAGGAAATCCTTCTACATGGCACACTCATCGCAAAAGGTTTCTCATCCAGGAAAAAAGAGGTCATTGTTCCTTTCTACTCATCACTCATTAAACCCATTATAGAGTACAACACCCCTTTTGGTATGTACCTCACAAGACATCTACAACAACTGGAAAGGCCGCAGAAATGTCTCACAAAGAGGATTACTGACCTCAAACAGATTCCCTACGCAGACCATCTCAAAAAACTCCAGCTTTACTCAGTCGCATATCACCTACTCTGAGGCAATCTCTGCCTAACATCCAAATCTATGTTAAACCCAGAGCTGTTGGACATGCTCCACTTAAAGAAATCCCAGTCCCTCTGAGCTACATGCTCTGGGGACCTAAACCTTGTCACTACAATAAACAGAACATACTGGAGGGATAGATTCCTGTCCCAGAGACTTCCCATACTCTGGAACAAACTACCTATCTATATCAAACAAAGCTCCTCATTAGTACTCTTCAAGAAAAATCTTGATGATTGGATGGGAAAAAGGAAATTCACCCTGGGGATCACCTATGCGGCTTTGCTCAACAGGAGCACAGGAAAATAATTTTCTTGGGTGCTGAAAGCCA
>NC_056728.1:1580471239-1580593739 GCF_019279795.1 Protopterus annectens | reverse complement strand
GCCACTCACAGACAATGCAGTCCTACTGATTGTGGACATGCTTCTCAAATTTCACTGATTTTGCAGAACATCCCCTAATTTTGTCTTGGATATTTGCCCTATTCTTTATAAAATATTTGATTTTCTGGAAGATCACTGAAGATTGCAATCAGTCAGTATTGCCAGACATTTGATTTTCCTATGTGTTATTGTCAAGAAAATGCATGTTAGTGGAAAATTTGTTGTTCAATTTACCTTTACGTGAATTAATTTGTTTCTAAATATTCCCTGATTTTGAATCTTCGTATCACCATTATTGTTTTGGCTTTTTCCAGAATTCTTGAGCAAGGAAAATGAGTGGCATGAT
This sequence comes from Protopterus annectens, assembly GCF_019279795.1. Taxonomy (NCBI): domain Eukaryota; kingdom Metazoa; phylum Chordata; order Ceratodontiformes; family Protopteridae; genus Protopterus; species Protopterus annectens. The sequence continues at coordinate 1,580,593,393 of NC_056728.1, read as the reverse complement.
GGTCAAAAAGGTCAAAAACAAAAGAAAACATTGGCCAAATGTTATCAATAGTATATTGAGCACTTTTGACTCGCATATAATTGAGACTTCTATAAATATAAAATATAGTGTAAAACCATTCCTTAAATATGTAAATAAACATGTGATCAAAATCATATGATCAAACATTATGTGATCTAAAGTCATATAATACAAGAAAATATTAGAAAATAGCAATAACAAATAAAACAAGAAATGCCTATCCATAAAAAAAGATTGTTCATAAATTCACATCTACTAGAATATTATAATTTAGCTGCCCTCATTTCTAAAACACAGTTTGTAGAAATATCCTCATTAATATCTGGCAGAACCCCTGAGTTTAACCTTATTTGCCATAACAATTCTTTGCAGTCAATCGGATTTTCCCAGTTTCCACCTTAAGCAGAATGAAGAATTTGTTTCAACACAAAAATATAAACTTTTTAAAATTAATACTTTTTGTGCATGTTTACTAAGGGCATTAGTTGAATCCCTAATTTGTATACTATAATTATATTCATAACTACTTTGAGCGGATTCTCAGTTTTCCCCAGATAGAAGCTATCACAAGATAAACAAGAGACAATACACACCACCCGTGCTGTCCTACAGTTATAGTGTCCTGTACAGCCAATAGTGCTGTCGTAAACAGGGATGGACACATAAGTGGAGTCATTAATAAATCTACATTCACTATAACTGTCACATTCAGTCATTTTACTGATGGTACCAGACGATTTAGATTTATTATAATGACTCCCAAATTTATGCTTGAGATTTGCATTCCTTTTGTTGACAGTCTTAGTCCTTTTCCGATAACCTGGTTTAAAGGTCCATTCTTAATAATTAAATCCCAGTCATGTTGAATTGTATGCCTCAAAAACTCATTATTGTTATCAAAAGGTAAGATCATGACAGTTTTGAAATTAACATTATTTAGGAGCTTTCTTTTTAAAAGATTCAGGTTACGGCAAAATAAGTGGAAAGTCACAGACCCTCCAATTCATACTTTCAAATACCATTTTATTAATTAACAACTTGGGACAATGTCACTGTAAAAACATGGAAGACAAAACCTGTACTTTCTTATAAAAACTTATCATTGTCTGAAATGAGTCTTCAAAGGCTAATAAGTTGGCCCTTCCCTAAATCCTTCTCCTGCCATAAAACATGCTGGCTACTAAAATGCAAAAAAAAAAAACGTTGGAACTTTTATTCTGGACATTAAGAAGTTAGTTATATCCAAACCTTCACATTGGAGGAGGAGTTCCTTTCTTGCTTTGGAGGGAAGTCATAGGTAGATAGCCTACCTGGAAAGTGGTGTAAAATGTATTTCCCCTAATATACCAGTTCAATCCACACTGCACAGTGTGTACTTGTATATGTGCCCATTAGCACCATACAAATGTGACCAAATCTATTTGCATATTTCAGGATCCATTTCTATCACTACAGTGGCTTCAAGTACACCATCTAACTAGGTTATAAAGGAGTTGAGCATTGCACCATGCACAAATATTTCCACTTAGATAAGGTATTTAACATGAAGTACTCATTATATTTATTTATTCATTTATTTATTTATTTACTTCTTGATCGATTGATTGACTGATTGACTTTAACTGAAGTCTGTAGATTGTTGTCCTGAGGAAAAAATAAATAAATAAAGGTCACACTTAAATCACACACACAAACACACACACACACACACACACATACACACACACACACACACACACACACACACACACACACACACACACACACACACACACACACACACACATATGACTATTAGTTGTGGCTGAACACACACAAAACTAACATTGTGAATCTTGATGTACTAAGGTCAAAACATAGAACACTGACACAATGTGCACATGTTCCAAGGATTAACCAAAATCAGGCTAAACCAACAGCAAGTGTTTTTGCATCCCCCAGACCCTCTGCTAATTATATATACTAACTTCAAGATCACACAGTCACTGGGAAAAGGGAATATTTCCTTACCCAAGAATTGTCACTCTCATATACAGGTCAACCATCTGTTTTTGTCTGCCAAACAGATGTCAATATTGTGCACTTACAATGGAAATTAAAACAGATATATATATATAATATACAATAAAGTTGTAGAAAATTCTATATGTAGTAGATGAGTAAAATAATATGATGAAGCAGTGAAGGAATAGAGAAATGCTCATTAAAGAAGTTATGTATAGATGGCAAAAAGTTCCAAGGTAGTAAAAATGGGAAAGGTATAGTACTTACAATTACAAACCTGGCTCTGCTTGTTGTTACATTTCACTAACTGCATTCTTATGTCAGGTGTATTAGCAACCTGTTAACTCAATCAAGCCTGAAACGCTTATTCTGTAGTCTTCCCTTATTCCATCCAGATATTTTTGGGGTCTGTCTTCCTTAACAAAGTGAGCCACCGTTTAATAATAGGCAATATTATGCTCAGATGTTCTATAGTGGAGAAATGAATTATTGATTTCCCCTTATTATTCATATTTACATATTTCATTCATATTTTCAGAACTAAGAGACCTGCATCTTATTGAGGGGGATACATTAAAATACCTAGGTGGGAAAAAGAAAAAATACATTGTTAATGTGCATTTGTAGTACACTATACTGAAGATATTGTTGGGTGTTTGCTAGCAATTATGAAAATATAAAATATTTCATATTTACTTAATATTTCTAAAACTGGCTGACTTACAATCTGTTTAGTGATATGAGATGAAACCTTGGATGATGTCGAAGGAAATGGTGATTGATATTTTTTCTCTCTTTATTGCTCATCTTGAGATTAATTAATGGTTATTTGTATTGTTACTTCTACAAACATATATAAATATCTTAGTAAGCATGCACATAGAAAGAAACTTTTGTTGTTATGTGAAAGCTTATGTCTGGCTAACCAGAATAAGCTGATGAAATACATCTACATTGTAAAGTTTTCAAAATATGACACTTGATTTGTGAAACATTAAGGAAAATATCATTCTGGGTCTGTATGCATAATAATGTATAATAGCACTGATATACAGACTGACTGTACTGACAAGTATCAGTGCAAAGACATTTTTACTGATAACTTTTCTGTTTGTACCATTGTAATAGCTTTTATTGCTCATAAAATATATACATTTCTTTGTATTATGCTTTTTAACTTGATTTCTCATAAAATGCCTTGGAATGTAAGGATGTGTGTAGGCTGCTAAAGGTGTGACATTATGCATCACATAGGTGTTAATGAGTTAAACTCCACAGCCTATCACCTTCCTGTATACAGAACCATGGCCTTCCGCTAAGGGTTATCAGTACAGCTCTACACAGACAGAATATTTCTATACCCTCAAATATACATACATACACACGCACATATATATATATATATATATATATATATATATATATATATATATATACATGGGTGTAGGACTCATGCTCGACGGTGCTTTTCACCGAAGGCTTAATGGCCGGGCATATTGATGCAAAAGTGTTTTTAAACCTGAAGAAGCACTTTCGCATATGTATGCCTGTAGCCAGAGGGAGTCGCGGGGGAATGACTGTTGTGGAGATCGTACTATGGTGCGGGTAAGGGAATTTTTTTCTTTTCCCCACTGTAGTGCAATCTCTGAGTGAGAATATTAAAGTAGGAGGGGTTTGGGTGCACATCCCCCCACATGGGGGGGTGTAGTCACCCTGCATAAACACCTTTTCGTTGTTTATCCTTTTCTTTTTTTCTTTTTTTTGACGGACTTTAACGAAAGTGCTTTTTTGGTAAAAGCACTTTCGTTAAAGTGCGTTCAGTGATTTTGGATTCGGACTGTTGAATTTTCGTTCAACAGTCCTAGATCTATATATATATATATATATATATATATATATATATATATATATATATATATATATATATACATACATTAGAAATATTTCAGGAGTGGGCAATAATGCCCTTCTAGCTTGTCAATGTACAGAAACAGTCATCCCCTTAATAAGTCCAAGTTGTGCTTAAAAAAAATCTAAACTTGCACTTGCTTTAATATAATTTGATAGCCCATTCTAGGCACCAGTTGCTCTCAGTGGACTGATTAGTACATATATCATTCCTATATCATCTCCTGAACAGATTTCTGATGCTTCTTTACTATGCTTTGATAACCCAAAACATGCCCATAGGTGAGTGTCTCTAATTTCTCTGTATACCTAAGTAAGATATTCACTTAAATATCTGTGAGACACTGTACAAGTTCAAATATTCTGATCTTTCATTTAAATTTAAGCTTTCAAATACATGGATGACCTTGGTATATTTCCACTGTACTAGTTCTAATTTTCTCATGCTAATTTTCTTGTAACATTTCCTCAGTATTATTCTATACTTTAGCCTGGATCTAATGCAGCTTAAAACAATGATTTTCATTGAGTCTGATTTCCTGGTCTTTATAACTCTTTGTGTACATGCTGCAGTTTTATAACTGTCATAATCAATTGGCTGATGCAATCAGAAAAATAAAGCTCAATGATGGGTCTGTTAATATACCCTGGTCTTTAAATAAATCCACAGTTCAATTTATGACCCCCAAATCTCATCTGTTTAATTTTTAATGTATTTATAAGCGTATTATTCTAATCTGCCCAGCTGGTCATATTTTTCAAGTCATTTTTACTTTTACTTTTAAGTTTTTTTATGGACAATTTCAGGCCAATAAAGCCAAACCCTTCTAGCTGTGGACATGCATGTTTCTGCCTTCTTATGACATCATCAGCACAGCATAAGTGGAATGTATGTATACATGCTGTACTACACTTCTTATGGAAAAAGATAAATCAGAACGATACAACCTAAACAATTAAATGCCCAAGGTATTGCCATGTGGGACACCCTGACTAGAACAAATAAATTCACCTATCCAGTTATTGTTTGATATTTGCAATGTCCTATCTATAAGCTATGCAGCTGTCCAACTTATAAAGATTACATTAGTTTATAGCTGTTGTAATGTATTGATTAGTAGTTCATGTATCACACTATCAGATGTTAAAAAATACATAAATCACATCAAAATATTTCATTTATTGTTGAAATTATACTATTACAGAGCATCATGTTGCAGGAAGTTATAGACTATTTTCAACATATGCATGGTGTTATATGTTTTTATGTCCTAACACTTCCAATTTTGACAATAATTTCTGCAAAATAACCTTCATTATTTTTTCTCAGTGAGAAAATAGATGTAAGGGTTTATTTGACTCTGCGTTTGTCCTATTCTACTTTCCCTTGAATTTAAGTTTAACAAGTGCATGTCTTCAGTCTTGAAGAATATATATGCAACTTTTCTCCAAGTATAAAATTACCCAGTATCCATCTGATTGCCCGGCACTAAATGCCATTCACACAGTTAGGTTCCCACTTGGTCATTAAGAGCTAATGACCAAAAACTCATCACTGTCCACATAGCCTAGTACCTACTTATGAACCTATCTGTCCTAGGGCATTTATGAGCCTAGCCAGAATGTGTTGGCTTTCACCCAAATCTGCTGGACATGGTCAGGAATCCTGCAATGTTAGTAAGATCTGGAACTCCTGGCGTGTACCCATCAGTCTTTTAAAACCATTCTGTTTTTGCTCAACCTCCGGCTAAACTATACCCCCTAAATATGAACAAGTACTTATTCGTACCTTACAGCTTCATACTCCACTTCTTCACTCACTTCCTTACTTCAATCAATTTCTCTCTCTCCTGATTCTCTGTCTTAATATGCAATAACCCATTGTTTTCTCCTGCTTCATATTGCAGTTCCTATTTGTATCATACTAACTTACCTTTACTTTCTCTCACTATCTAAAATTTCTCTAAATATTAAGTAATTGTCATACATGTTGTATCTATTCTTAACCACTATTTTCACATTGTGTCTAATTTGGTATAATTTGGTATAATTGTTTAAACTGTAGATATTGTATTGTTTTCATTGTATTATTTTTGAAGATAGTAAAATTGTTATTCTTAAAATGTTTTGTAATACTTTGGAGCTTTTTTCCCGGGTATCCACTGAAAATGGGCACCTACCCAGTAAGACTTTCCCAGAAATCAAATGTCAGTAAATAAATAAATAAATAACACAGTAAAGTTAGTTTGTGTCTGTTTTGTACCAAGTACTGCTGGTACTGCTTCCTGCATGATCTTCTCTTCATTGTAGTCAGCCTCCACGTGTGCCAAGTGCTTCTCAGCTGCCTTCCTCAGCTATTGCATTACCTAAAGAAGTGATTGACAGTTCTTTGCACATGCCTAGTGCATACCTTCACCTTGGGAACTGCTGGTCATGCATGGGGTCAACCAGCAGGGCATAAAAAGCATAGAACTTCTCATAGCTGCCTAAATTACATCCATACCAGAGAGTTAAAGTCATGGCTTAGATGGTCATAAGAAATAAAAAAAACACTTCCAGTTAAACAGTTCATTCTATATGCACTCAGTAGCAATTAATAAGTAATTAATTTGGAGGGTAGTGTACTTCATTTGAAAATTCCTTCTTTGCAGTTTTTCTGATTTGTTATTATTGTTTGTTTACTTGCAACCTTTGCAACTCATCTGCAGTTTCTCACATTCATTTAATAACCTACTCTCTATATCATAGCATCTCTGGATGCACAGCTCCTGCATAATCTCATTTCTTCTGTCTATCACTGCCCATGCATTAAACAATGTGTATTGATTAACCTAGTTTTACTCCAAGATGCCACTTTTATGAGTGCATTGCATTGTTACCAGTTTAGACTTTTACGTTGTTCAAAAGTTGTATATACCTTAACAACAGCTTTACTTATGGTGTGCTGTTCTTCAATACTTTACCCTTCTTTTGCTAACCTTAACTATACAACCACTGCATTTATGAATGCAAATTGGACTAATACCATTTTATAAACTGCAAAGATTTTTTGCATGATATTTCCACTGGTATCTAATTTGCTATACTAGTTTGCATATTTTAATTCTTTCTGAATGCAAGCCTCTGCCACTATTAAGTTGCTATTGTTGAAAAATATAATGTGACTCACACTTTCATCATCATCATCACCATCATTGATACACAGTAATCTCACTAAAACAAAAAATACAATGTAGTCCTTTAGATAAGTTTTATTAGGGAAAATGCACTGGTATCCAACAACTTTTTTGGTATTTTTTGAACAAATGTAACATTTTGCCTTCTTCCTAGGAATGATCAATGTGTGATAAATTGGAAACTAAAACTGATCATATGAACATGACACTGACACAAATAAAAAAAAAATAAATTGTGTATGGAGGCAAGAAGTCCTGACCTCTAAAGGGAGAGACAAGCCACTAAGACCTCCCATGATGCATATACAATCTCCACAGCAGAGCCACTAGAAAATTGTACCCATAATTTTTCCACAGATTTTAAAATGATTATCTTATCTGTACAAAATCAGCATTTTCCATCATTTATGAAACTATGTGCTTGACTAAAATGCTTAATAATTTCTATATTGAAGAAAACTGAACAAAAAGTAGCAAACTTTAGCAAAATGTTGCCATATATAGTAAGGAGAGCTAGGGTTACTAAATGTTCATGTGACTTTTCCATTCTGAGTTTATCTCCTGCTACGTGTTGCATGCTGAACTGATGAACCTTGAGTTAAAACAATCAGTCAGAGAAGAGAAGTAATGGTGAGACAACCCAGAGGCAAAGTCAAGCATAAAATAAGAAGTTCAAGTATTTATTGTGAGGGCTTTCACAGCATCTGTCACTGCTTCTTCAGACAATGAAACACAAAAAAACACACATTATTTAAAATTTCTTCAGCCAATAAACAAGTAAAACCAATCAATGACATCATTTCACATTTCTTTTAAAAACAATATAATTAAAACACATATATAAATAACACATATATAAAAATAAACATATACAATCTTCAATTATACTTTAATCTCTTCACTTGAAAACTATGTTCTTTAATAGAGGCTTAATACATAATTTGTCATTTAATCCACTAACTTTATTTCCTCTCATTCTAATTATCCATTTAAATTCACTGGTCTCAACTTTATTCTTAATATCACCCCCATGCTGGTCTTCAGGTACTACTTCTATCACCATAAATTTAAAAATATGCTGCTTACCATACATGACAACATGTTTAGCTAGAGCATCCGTGCACATAGAATTATTTATATGCTATATATGTTCTCTGATCCTGTCACACCATCTTCTATCCGTCTTACCTATATAGAAGCTAGAACAAATTTGGCATACAGCCAAATAAACTAAGTGACAGGTATCGCAAGTGCTATGGCATTAAAATGGAGATGTTTACCAGTGTCAGGGTGCAGGAAGCTACTGGTGCTATCTATATACTGGCACCAATTACATTTATGACAAGGAAACATACCCTTATTTAAACTATTCTCACTGGTATTACAAGTTTTTGGGTAACATAACATTCGTTTTAAATTTTTTCTTGTTCTTATACACAAAGCTGGGCTTATTCCCCACTATATTAATAACCTCAGCATCCATAGTAAGTATATGCCAATTATTCTTAATCACTTTCTCAATCATATATATATTACTAGAATATGTTAAAGGCATACGTAGGCAGGCATCATATTTATTATCTCTCATATTTGAAATATTCTCTGAATAATAAGGTTTCCCTTGTCCATGTCTCAAAGTAGATACTTTTCCTAGTATCATTTTAACCTCATTACTATTATATCCCCTGTTAATAAATTTCATGTATAAATCATACATCTCTCTTCGGAAATCTAAATCATTAACATTTAACCATGATACACATAGCTCCTGGCCTTTAACAATGTTCCTATAAATGTGTGTGGGGTACATGCTTCTCCTGTGAAGATAGTTGTTCCTATAGCATTTTTTCCTATATGTTTTGGTACACAAATTACCATATGGTGTGGCAAAGATAGTTACATCTAAGAAATCTGTTTCTGCCCTAGGGGAAGTCATGGTGAACTTTAAAAATGAAGCTGTAGAATTCAAGTACTGATGGAATGCAAATAGAGAATTCTCATTGCCTTCCCATAACAGAAACAGGTCATCCACAAACCTGCGGTAAAAAACACATGTGGAGACACCCCAACTAAATACTTGTCCTCCCAGTGTGCTGTTATAATATTTGCATAACTATTGTCACTGGACGTGCCCATAGCTACACCTTTCAGTTGTAAATCAATTGGATCTTTAAAGAAAAATGCATTATTTTCTAGAATTAGTTCCATAAACATCCATAATAATTCTATAAAGGTACCACTAAACTTACCATGCCTGCATAGATAGTCTTTCAGCATATCAATGCCGATGTCATTTGATATACAAGTAAACAAGGACTGTACGTCCAAGGTTACAAGTATATATGGTCCATGTTGTTTACCTGACACAAAAGTATATAAATCATTTAAAAAATTCTTAGTATCATTTAATACATGCTTGTTTTCTGCTAAGACCATTCCAAGATGTTTTTCAACAATAGTGGACATATTTTCCGTACACCACTCTCCACCAGACACAATAGGTCTAAAGGGTGGCTTGTGTGGATCTTTATGTATTTTAGGTAAACCATGTATTACAGGGATAACAAGATTTTCACAGATTAAATACTTAAAAAGTTCCATACTAATACTGGGCCCTAAAAAGCAATCATATAAACTATTATGTACTCTGTCCACCAATAAGTAAACCCGAATTCTAGAAACCAGTATATATGTATCGGCATCACTCAGCATATCTAACACAGAGTTATCATAAAAAGCTCTATCCATTACTACAATGGGGCCACCTTTATCTGCTGGCCGGATAGCTATAGTCTCATCTTCACCCAAATTCTTAAGTGCAAGTTGTTCGTCATAGCTCAAATTATACTTAGTTCTGCCCATTTGTCTTTTTAGCAAATAAGTCAGAAATCTCATCTTCAAATTTCCTTTCAAAAATATCAACAGTTGCATTATCATTGGGTACATATAGACTAGGTTTCTTAAAAGACTTATTATTACCATTTTCAAAAGCAGTATTATTCTTAAACTGGACTTTGAACATAATATTATGCGTAAACATTTTCAAATCAATTAAACAGTCAGTTAAATCAGTCTTTTGTGATGGTATAAAGTTTGTACCTCGATTTAGCAATGCTATTTCACTGTCAGCCAAGCCTCTTGAGGAAATATTCCATACTAAGGCATTACAGGCCTCTGCCACATCTTTTTCAATGTGTTGTTGTCGAACCAGTCTGGGGTTAGCTTCCTTTTGTTCCTTCCCCTGCTGTTCGACCGTATACCCATGGTGTAACTGATGGGAAAAGGAAAGGAATATTCACTCCTCTTCATGACAGTCAGAGAACTTTTTAGTGAGAAAGAAAATTGAACAGTAGTTATGAGAAGAGGTGAAATGTCCCCATTTATAGTGGCTGTAAAGCTTTGTTCAGTACAGCTGAGTTTTCCCATCATTAACGGTCCATTTTAAATGTTAATTTAAATATATGAAAGTATAAATGCTCTGGCTGTTTAAAACTTTGAATATGTTCAAGGGAATTACATTTAGTGATGCCATACAAGTTTACGTGACCTTACCGCAGGCTTATCAAATGTGAAGAAACACATATCAAGACCATTACTAGTGTCAATTTTCAAGAAGGTTGTGTTCTTATTACAGCTTTCAGCAATCTGTGTTCTTTACATTTTATGGATTTTTGAATTAAACAGAGGAGAGTTAGTGTGAATGCCTAATGTGTGTTTGCAAAGCACCACCTGTACCTGCATGAATGTCTAATGTGGGTGCACATCACCATTTATACCCGCATGAATGTCTAATGTGTGTGCACAGCACAGCTTCTACCTGCATGAATGTCTAATGTCTGTGCACAGCACCGCTTGTACCTGCATGAATGTCTAATGTGTGTGCACAGCACCGCTTGTACCTGCATGAATGTCTAATGTGTGCACAGCACCGCTTGTACCTGCATGAATGTCTAATGTGTGTGCACAGCACCGCTTGTACCTGCATGAATGTCTAATGTGTGTGCACAGCACCGCTTGTACCTGCATGAAAGTCTAATGTGTGTGCACAGCACTGCTTGTACCTGCATGAATGTTTAATGTATGTACACAGCACCGATTGTACCTGCATGAATGTCTAATGTATGTACACAGCACCACTTGTACCTGCATGAATGTCTAATGTGTGTGCACAGCACTGCTTGTACCTGCATGAATGTCTAATGTATGTACACAGCACCGCTTGTACCTGCATGAATGTCTAATGTATGTACACAGCACCACTTGTACCTGCATGAATGTCTAATGTGTGTACACAGCACTGCTTGTACCTGCATGAATGTCTAATGTATGTACACAGCACCGCTTGTACCTGCATGCCTATCTAATGTGCATGCACAGCACTGCTTTTACCTACATGAATGTCTAATGTGTGTGCACAGCACCACTTGTACCTGCATGAATGTCTAATGTGTGTGCACAGCACTGCTTGTACCTGCATGAATGTCTAATGTATGTGCACAGCACTGCTTGTACCTGCATGAATGTCTAATGTATGTGCACAGCACCGCTTGTACCTGCATGAATGTCTAAAAGGTGTGTACAGCATTGCTTGTACCTGCAAGAATGTATAACGTGTGTGCACAGCACCACTTGTACCTGCATGAATGTCTGATGTGTGTGCACAACACTGCTTGTCCCTGTATGAATGTCTAATAGGTGTGTACAGCACTGCTTGTATCTGCATGAATGTCTAATAGGTGTACAAAGCACCGCTTGTACCTGCATGAATGTCTGTGTGTGGGCAGCACTGCTTGTACCTGCATGAATGTCTAATATGTGTGCACCATTTCTGATGTTTTGACCTCTGTGTTGCTGTGCATAGTTTAGTCTGTCCTGCATTTCAGAAACTCTCTAAAGCACTTCTACATGTCAGGGCATCTACCTAGAAACCTGTACAATTTATATAAAATGCATCAAATGTACTGAAGCCCAGAATTTTCCCAAATGTTTTTCAAAATATTTCCACACTTTTAGTTTTTTTATAGCCTAGTTTCAGGGTAACACAATGCAGAAATGAGAAATTCTCAAACACAGATCACAGCAGCCTTTTACACACAAGATCCTCCAATCTATCCATAATTACTTTTACCCATTTTTTTCACATGGGATCAGGGTGTTGCTTCAACAGTGACAATCATCTAGAGCCAAGTTTCACACCACCGGGTGTCTAGCCATGCCAAAGTTGTTCTTCTATACCGCACACTCACTTGCACACCTATGGCCAATTTAGACTGTCCAGTCTACCTCCTACATGACTTTGAAATGTAGGAAGAAACCAGAAAACCCAGAGGAAACCCGCGTGAGCACAGGTAACACACACAGGCTCCACACAGAAAGCACCTCACCCAAGAATCAAAGCAAATATCCTCTTGATTTAGGTTTTCAACTGTATTCACGCACAACGCTGCCTACTAGTTAAGAGTATGACCCACAGTAAGAAAGTAATTGTAACCAGTTAGGTTTGGGTAGTTTGAACCCAATGACATAGCTGTTGACAATATGTGGAAAAGCCTGATTTTACAAGTTGGCTTTTTCATATATTTTATGCTTGTGTCAGTGTTGCTTCTGTATGTGGTGCAACGTCTGAAGATCAGGCCCTGTGAAATAAATCACTTACTATATTTTCATGACGGTACATCTTTATTAAAGCTTTAAAATACTTAAATGTCCTATTATAACCAGAACTAAATTGCAGCATTAACAAAGTTGTACACACACACACACACACATACATATATAGATATATAATATAGACATAAGATATAGCTATGTATGTACATATGTATCTATCTATCTACACAACACACACACACACACACACACACACACACACACACACACACACATACATATATATATATATATATATATATATATATATAATATAGACATAGATATAGCTATGTATGTACGTATGTATCTATCTATCTACACAACACACACACACACACACACACACACACACACACACACACACACACACACATATATATATATATATATATATATATATATATATATATATATAATATAGACATAGATATAGCTATGTATGTACGTATGTATCTATCTACACAACACACACACACACACACATACATATATATATATATATATATATATATATATATATATAAAATATAGACATAGATATAGCTATGTATGTACGCATGTATCTATCTATCTACACAACACACACACACACACACACACACACACACGCATACATATATATATATATATATATATATATATATATAATATAGACATAGATATAGCTATGTATGTATATATGTATCTATCTATCTACACAACACACACACACACACACACACACACACACACATATATATATATATATATATATATATATATATAAAATATAGACATAGATATAGCTATGTATGTACGTATGTATCTATCTATCTACACAACACACACACACACACACACACACACACACACACACACACACGCACACATATATTTTGAATGACTTCAAAACTAAAGTAGTTGATGATGGCAGTCTATGAAATCCATTTCCCAGTATGAGGTAATGTGTATACTAACTGCAGTGGAAACACATTAAACAGATGGAAGCAGTTGTGAATACAGCACACTATGTATTAAATCATGGTCTAAGTTTAAGTTGCAACAGTTTTGCTTACTATGTATGTGGTTACAGTATAGGAAAATACTGCTGTGAAGAGAAAATGGTTTCTCTTTTTGGAGTGTTTCCAAAAAAATGGTAAGACCTGTTAAATGCTTAATAGAACAGTGAGCAATATGTTTTGGTCAGTGATTTATATGTAAGTGCAGAAAATAGTTTTACTTTTAAGAACATAATGAAATGGTCAGCTCAGTTTGCTTCTGCAGAGCCTATGGTCAAATTTGCTTGCTGCTTACATTATACTAAGGAAGTCTAAAAAAAGATGAAAGTATGTATGTTGTTATAAACAAATGATAAATATGGCTGACATGTTAACTACAAGGAAATAAAAAGCATGCTTCTTTGCCACACAACAGTGCTTGAAGCTAGATGCCTAAAATTAGCATTTCTAGAAAAATAAACAGTTGGTATGAAAGTCCCAGCTGAATTGCTGACTGCATATCCTTCTAAGTTTGAATGATGTTTTCCAGCCATTCACTTTTAGTTAAATTGCTAGCATAATGTATATTTATGATGTTGAGTATGTTGTTTGACAGCTGTGAGTACCAGTGTTTGAATAATGAATTACAATTACTGGCACCGATTGCAATTAATTATATTTATTTCACATTGAGTCCATTATTAATAAGCTATCTTTTAAAGGAAGTGGTGGGAGCAAAGACTGAGAAGAGCTCTAAACAGCCACAAGTTTATGTTAGATATATGAGCAGGTGGTGTAGGGGACCATGGTAGTCAGTTACGGTCGCTAGTTAGACCAGGCAAAGAGGACAGCAAAGAGCTAAATCTCATACGAGTGCCTTTTTCATGACAGTGTGCAGTTTACTTAGTACAAAAAGAGGTCTCACTCCACACAAGAAAGTAGTAAGGGAAAAAAAGAAAGGGAGCAGTCGGCATAATTATTTTTGTAGACTTATATTTTGTTAAAATAGGTAGAACTGGAGCAGGATAAATATACATTTATGGTTTATTTTATTTATTACTTCACCTATTTCAATTTTGCTGACTAGATAAGGAGACTAGAGATTCGTTGCATGATTTTTAGTGGTGGCTGAGATTGGAACAGTTGAGTAACATGGTACAGTACATGTATAGCAGTAAAGTACAGTTTTGTACCTACCATAAATGTAGATGTTCGAGTGTTCACCCTGCTGCAGTCATCACACTTGAGTTATCCTGCCGTCAGGCGGTCCCGCAGTCAGCCCGAATTCCAAAGTCTTGGTCTGGCGTCGGTTGCTGTTGCTTCTTCCCTGACGTCAGTGCGTCAGGGGTACACAAGAGGCATCCGACGCCATTTTCTTCAGTTTTTCTTGCCCCAGATGTCAGGTGCCCCCAAAAGGTAGGCAATATATATATATATATATATATATATATATATATATATACATATGGCTATATAAAAATAAAACAAAACCCTTAGGTACAAGCAAATACACCACAGAGGTAGCACAGGATAAAGTGGTAGAGATAAGTTCAGCTAGTTCTGAGGGGATGAAGGGAGGGTAACCTGGACTGCAGCAGGGTGAACACTCGAACATCTACATTTATGGTAGGTACAAAACTGTACTATGTTCATCGTGTTACCCTGCTGCAGTCATCACACTTGGGTTGAATCCCAAAGCTAAGGAGGGGAGGTGGAGTCAAACAGGGTTAGAAGAGGCTAGTAGGCCCTGCAAAACTGCAGTGGCAAAACCAGCTCTAGTCTTAGATTAAAGAGGTAAGTGATAGTGTTTGGTGAGGGTGTGCACTGAACTCCAAGTAGCAGCTTCCAGAATATCCATGGTTGGCACTCCCCTGAGAAAGGCTGCTGATGTAGCTGTAGCCCTGGTGGAGTGGGACCTAATATTAGCAGGTACTGGTTTCCTATGATGTGTGTAGCAGAAACGTATGCAATGTCCTATCCATTTAGAAATGGTCTGTTTTGAGATAGCTTTTCCTTGTGATCCTGTAGCATAGGCTACAAAGAGTTGGTCAGTTTTTCTGAAAGCCTTAGTTTTATCCAAGTAGTAATGTACTTGCCTGTGAATGTCCAAAGAGTGCAGGAGTCTTTCTCCTTTGTTCTGGGGATTTGGGAAGAAGGTGGGCAAGTGAATTGTTTGGTTTAGGGCCACACTGGATACCACCTTTGGCATAAAGGAAGGATTAGTTCGTAGAGAAACTCTGTCTTGATGAAAAATGAGGAAAGGTTCCACTGCCATTAGTGCCTGTAGCTCTGAGACTCTTCTAGCTGAGGTTATTGCTAGTAGTAGGGCAGTTTTCCATGAAAGAAATTTTAAATAAGTTGAAAAAGCTGGTTCAAAGGGCGGTAGTGTAAGCTTTTCCAGGACAAAGTTGAGATCCCAAGTAGGTGTTGGAGCTCTCCTTGGCGGTCTTAAGTTCTTAGCCCCTCTGAGGTAATGTCTTAGGAGTGGATGTGAAAATAAAGGAGGATCCATGCTGTAATGAGCTGAAATTGCTGAGGTGTGGATCTTAATAGATGAAAAGGAAAGTCCTTTGCGTAACATTTCAGTTAAATATTGTAGAATCTGAGGAATGTTCGGCTCCAGGGGATTTAGGCCTTTAGCCTGGTTCCAGGAGCAAAATCTTTTCCATTTGTCTGAATAGGTTTTCCTGGTGCTGGGCCTCCTGGCCTCCAGAATGACATCCATAACAGCTTTGGATAAAGATGTTGGCTGGTTGTTTAGGTAATTTGCCATGCAGCCAGGTTTAAATTCTTGAGCTGGCTGTGTAGAATCAGATTGTCTCGTTGGGTGAGCAGGTGAGGAATTTGTGGCAAAATCCATGGTGGACCCTGGGCCATGGTCCTTAAAATTGGATACCAATGTTGGCATGGCCAATCTGGTGCAACAAGAATCATTTGTGGCCTCTCTAATCTGACTTTCAGCAGTACCTTTGCTAGAAGAGGCAGTGGAGGGAAGGCATACACTGTTAATGTTTTCCAACTGAATGAGAGAGCGTCCACTTTCCAAGCTAGTGGATGGAAGGTCCTTGTGCAAAATTTTTGAAGTTGGTGGTTGTGGGAGCTTGCAAACAGATCTATGTCTGGGTGACCCCATTTTTGAGCTATCATTGCAAATACTTGTGGATCTTAGTTTCCATTCGTGTGGATCCATGATGTTTCTGCTTAGGTCGTCTGCCAATGT
The DNA here is from genome assembly GCF_019279795.1 of Protopterus annectens. Classification (NCBI taxonomy): domain Eukaryota; kingdom Metazoa; phylum Chordata; order Ceratodontiformes; family Protopteridae; genus Protopterus; species Protopterus annectens. The sequence continues at coordinate 1,580,576,435 of NC_056728.1, read as the reverse complement.
GTTTTTCTTTCCTGGCAGGAATTGTGCTTGTAATTGAACCTGTTAAGACAGTGCAGTGTTCCACAAGGTCATTGCTTGTCTGCATAGAGGGTAGGAATGTGTGCCCCCTTGCTTATTTATGTACCACATAACTGTGGTGTTGTCTGTCATTAGTAGTTGTCCTGGGTGTAGAAGGTCCTTGAAAGCTGTTAGGGCATTCTGCACTGCTAGCATTTCTTTTTGATTGATATGCAGGTGTCTCTGATCTGTAGTCCATTTGCCCTGAATGCACTGTCCTGTCATGTGTGCTCCCCAGGCATAGTCCGATGCATCTGTTGTCATAGTTTGCCTGGCTGTGGGTAAGGTGAAAGGCTAACCCTTGTTGAGGTGACATGTCTGTGCCCACCATAGAAACTCCTGTTGAAGGCAGGGAATGAGTGGAATCATTGTTTCCAAGCTGTGGCTGTGCTGAGTCCATACACTTTTCAGGTACCATTGTAATTTCCTCATATGCAGTTTTGCAAATGGTATTAGTAGAATGCAAGATGCCATGAATTCCAAGGCTTGCAAAATTTTTCTTGCAGGGAGTTGGGTCTTTGTTACCATTATTTTGAAATATTGAGACAGTTGTCGTTATTTGTCTGGCGTGAGATAAACCATCTGGGCCATTGTATTCAAGCTGGCACCCAGAAATGTTATGTTTTGTGAGGGCACTAGTTTTGATTTCTTTTCGTTTACTGTGTACCCTAGGCAACTTAGAAGGTGTTTGACAAATGCCAGATGCTGTAAAAGAATGTCCTTGCTTTCTGCTTGAATAAGACAGTCGTCCAGGTATGGGTATATTGAAATCCTTTTTGTCTGCAGTATGCAATTACTGGTGCCAGGCATTATGTGAAGACCCTGGGCGCAGTAGATAAGCCAAAGGGCAGTGCAGAGAATTGGTAATGCGTTGAACCTGCAATGAAGTGGAGGTATCTTCTGCAATTTTGTCTGATAGGGACATGCAGGTATACCTCCTTGAGGTCCAAAGTGACTAGCCAAGCATTCTTGCCCAGCATGGGAAGAAGCTGCTGTAGTGTTAGCATCTTGAATTTTGGTACTTGCAGATAGGTGTTCAGAATTGAAAGATCCAGAATGGGTCTCCATGCTTTGTCCTTTCTTGGAACTAGGAAAAGTCTTGAGTAAAATCCTTGTCCCTGCTCCTGTGTAGGTACCTGTTGAATGGCTCTCATGTTCATGAGAGCTGTAATTTGTTTTTGTGCCTCTGCCCATTGATTTGGTGGCAGGTTTGGCATTCCTTTGATCCTTGGTAAGATATGAAAGCGGAATCTGTATCCTTGAGAGACAATGTTTAGAACCCATTTGTCTTTTGTGATGATGTGCCAATTGTCTGCAAAAAATGCTAGTTTTCCTCCCAAGGGTGTTGCCAGGAGAGAATTGCTTGGTAGTTTGAGGATGGAGTCATTGTGTCTGCCTTCTGTTAGCTTGGGGTCTGTCTTCTCCTCCTTTATGGGTAGCAGAACCCCATTGGCGAGGTTTGTAAGGGCCCTGTGACTGACCTCTGCCCCTTGGGCATCTGTATTTGCCCCTCTGTGATCTGTCTGAAGCTGGAAAGGACCAATTTTTTGTTGGCCAATTTCTGCTGAAGTGAGGGGGTTGTACCTGCAAGAAATCCTTGACCTTTTGCATAGATTTAGCCTTATTCTCCATTTTCTTTAAAACCTCTTCTGCTTTGACAATAAATAATATGTCCTGTTGTAAAGGTGCATCTAATAATTTTGCTTTAACATGGTCAGGGAGGGTTTGCTCTTTTAACCAAGCATGTCTACAAATGACTGAGCCAGTAACAGCTGCTCTACAGGAAGCTTCCAGTGAATCAAATCCGCATTGTAAAGTATGCTTGCCCACCTGTTCAGCTGCATGCAACAGATCTTGCATTTCCTTGAACTCAGGCTGTTCTGAGTGTGTGCTCATTTTTTGTTTTAACTGAGACATCAGGAATTGTTGATATTTCAACATGTGAAACTGGCAATTTAATGCTCTCATAGCCAGAGTTGCAGAGGTGTATCTTTTCTTTCCCCATCTATCTAGGGCTCTGGAATCTCTTTCAGAGGGCACAGGATTTTTAGCCATAGAAGCTTTTGCTGCCTTAGGACCCTGGGATATGGTTTCTGGGTCAGCTACAGGGCTTTTATAAAGGAATTTGTGTGAGTCAGGTACTCTGTAGTATCTGTCTGGTTTGGCTGGAGCAGGAGGTAGAGTGTCTGTATTTAAACTAGACTCCAAGTAGACATCATCCACAATATCTAAAACAGAAGGAATAGGAAGAGGTCTGTGCTGAGGTAATAGAAGGAACTCTCGGATCCTTTTCTTAGAATCTGAGTAATCCTGGCCTTCCCAGTGGAAATGTTCCCTCATGGTATGTAATGTTTCTCCAAAGGAGTAGTCTTCAGGGGGAGATGCTGAGGGAATAGAGTCTTCAGCATCAGAATCCTCATAAGGTGGAAAAGTGTAATCCTGTTCCTCAGAAGAATCTGAGGAGAGAGAAACCTGGTCAGAGGATGCATAATCCTCCTCTTGTCTTGGTCTTTTATCAGGAGGGGGATGGGAACCCCTGATAAGGGTAATTAAATCTTCAGCCATCTTAAGCATCTGTTTCTTAGGCATGGGGCCTTGACCTGTAGACTGATGAACAGTTTTCGTAGGTTTTAAAGGAGTTTTAAGTTTTGCATAAGATTTAATGGTGTGAGTACTCGGTCTGAAGATACCTTCTGCAACCAAAGGTGTTTCCTCTGCACCAGTGTCTAAATCTGCTCCGGTGTAGGTAGATGGCTGCGTCGGCCTAGTAGACTCCGCGTGGGAGTCGGCAGCTGTCTGGGGTTCCAGCTCTGTGGTCGTCAGGGGCTGCGTAGGCACCTCACTGAAAACCGGAGAACCGGCGACAGGCCCAGCTGAGGCCTCGTGGTCTGGCTTATTCCTAGGCTGCCTGTCCTTATCCTTGCATTAATAGCAGTCGTCGGCTGCTCCGACGGCATGATATAATTGAATTTCCTACCAAAATAATGCCGTGCGAAGTCAAAACGGCGTTTGATAGTGCGTTTATTAAACCTACCGCAAAACCGACAACCTGTGATGTCGTGATCTGGGCCTAGGCAAGGAATACAATAGGAATGGAAGTCCTTATGAGGTATTTGCTTCCCACAAGAAATGCAATTGTTAACTTTTTCTGACATCGGACTGAGGCAAGAAAATGTTCCCCAATGGGGTACTTAGCTTTATTGAAGACTTCGGACTGAAATTCAAATCGAAAATCTCAGGTGTCGGCCGACCGGCACTTGCGAACTGCTTCTGCTTCGGGCACCGCATGACAAGAAAGACTGAAGAAAATGGCGTTGGATGCCTCTTATATACCCCTGATGCACTGACGTCAGGGAAGAAGTGACAGCAAATGACGCTGGACCAAGACTTTGGAATTCGGGCCGACTGCGGGACCGCCTGATGGCAGGATAACCCAATTGTGATGACTGCAGCAGGGTAACACGATGAACATCCATAGTAACACATGCATGAATAATGAAGTGTGCAAGTCAACATGTGGTTAGTGAGCATTGTAAGTGCAAGGCTTAAGTGGCAGCACCATAGATCAGCTTTACTAAAGTGACATCAGTTAAAGTAAACATGAGTAAGGTGTCATGGTCCTAAAAACACCATGTTGGATACACTAGTCTAGTCTACAAACAAAGAACATCTATTAAAGAAAGAAACACAGAATGCATCGCCTAAGTTACATGGGCAGAATGAAGTAAAAGTGAGAAAGATAAGAAGCAAGATTGTACACAGATGAAAAGAAGAAAAGTGTTAGCAATTAGTGCAAGCAAAAAGTCAACAGGTGTAGGACAACAGCTTTAGATCCAACTGCATGATGGAATGATTAAGATAGGACTGGTGTGGAGACATTGCAAGGCGATTGTAATTCATGGGTATTATGTATCAGTACCCTTCACAGTAATAGCATAGTAATCTGACCCAAATGTGGGAGATGGGTCTTATTTTAATATGAATATAATTTCAGTCTTACTGGTATGTTTTATTATTTTGTTTGTGTTCTTTATTTTTAATGGATGTACAGCCTTTATGGCTGATGTTTGAATACATGACATCTCAATGTCTGGTGAAACTGCTGGTAATGATAACACAGATCTGTACATTTAAAACTCATCCCACACACTGGATGCTCTTGGTTTAAAGTATTTTATATCTTAATGTAAAAATATACTATACAGGGGCTACTTTCTAAATGTGATCTACAAGATCCGGTGAGAAAATATTGTTTCTAGGTACTGAGCAAAGGTAGAACCAGATAATGCTTTTTACTGCACAAGGGAATTTCCTATAGTCATGTATTTCCTTGTTTCTCTGCATCTAGGTGATCCTCATCATCAGACACCCCGCAGGTTAGCCATTCTATCTTGTACATGTTTTGAGTAGCTACTTATTAAATATAATCAGACATTCTCACACAGAGCTTCTAGTATGGCTAGGAGAACTGCATTTATATTAAGTACAAGTAGCAGCAATCCACAGTGCTTTATTATAAATCATGTTTTTTATCACAACTAGTGCATATTCAATGATGGTGTAGGAGCAAGAAGAACTGAAACACAGAGTGGAAAGTTAAGTGCATCGCTACTATACCAAATACTGCTCATGAATAATGCTACTTTAAGGACTTTCCATTGTAGTCATGTCAAAATGGTATCCATGTTATAGATTTCTGGTCAATGATGGGATACACCACTGAAAGAGTTACATAAAAATAGTAGTGCATTCACAATACATAGCTATCATGTAGGTGATATGCTGTGTTGGTACTACTGTGCACTTTATGTAGGAATATGCATATTCTAAGGTTGGAACTGCTTGTAATCACAGTTATTTACAGCAGCGCAACTTCTATAGGAGGACTATGACTGTCATTTGCCCTTGCTGGAAAGCATCCTGTTCTAAGTCTGGTGACTGGCATCCTTCCTTCCTCAGAAAATCTTATGTCTGCTTATTCTGTAACAAATCATTTGCAGTGGATGACATCATTCCTGTTTTTCATTTCTACTCCCCCTCTGCCACACATCTCTGTACTTTGTTGACCACATATCCTTAACACATACCACAGCACTCAAGACATAGTAACAACTGGCACTGACAAGTGCATGTTGATTTTTATTGTGCAGTTCTTGCATTCACATGCTTTCCTAGCTACTTTATTTCCTATCTTTTTTTCTCTATAACATCTTGTAAATGTGACTTTCTGGAAAAAGCTTATGTTTTTTCATAGTTTTTCTTTTTGTGTTCTTATCTAGTATTGTGTCTCAAAGTTATAGTAAAAGTGCTCCAAAATACACAAGTGTAAAAAGAAAAGCTAGTTTTCTATGACTAATAAAGGTGTTTGCTTAACTTTCTTCTTCACCTTCTTTTAAATCCTTTACTGTTGTTGGCAAGTTACCTCCATGGCGCTTATTAGCTGCTGAAATAACTTTGTTTTCTTGTTTATTTTATTTTAATATAATAAAATGTTGTCACTGTTGCATTAATCAATTGGAAAATATTGTGTTGGTACCAATAATGTTCTAATGAAATAAATACCCTAAATGATATGATAATTACCCTATCTCAAAACCAAACGTGAGGCAGTATACAACTCATTGACATCACATTTCGTATCCCAAACTAGCTTATTGCAACAAGCTGCTGATAACCAATACATATCCATGGCTTGTTAATTTGGAACATAAGCCATAACATCCATTGCTCAAATAATGTCAGCAGCTGTCATGAATCTCATAAAACTTAACACAGGATTGCCAAGAAATCCAGACGTGTTCTAAGCAGCTCTGATTAATTTTCTCCTCCTGTATATCCAGTTTTAAAAAGTGCAGGAGGACATATGATTATAACATCCAGTGTTCATTAGTGACCCTCTACATTGATAATTTTCCATACAGTGAGAAGGATCATTTGTTACTGGAGGTCCCACAAATTCTGATTAATGTAGATTTCTCAGTTTTTAATGGTAACATTTCAATGTGTGGAGCAAAAAAAATGCTTTCACTTTGCCGAGTTTTTCAAAATTGTGAGTATCTTAAGCAGCTCATTTGAAGGGCTGATCTCCAAGTATTTTGCATATTTGACAAGAGCAGTGGAGAAATCCCACTGGAGGAGAGTTATTTAATTCTACTTAAGCCACAGATTAAGCCTGCTTGAATAAAAGTCCATCACCATGCCATAGTTACTGAATTTATTGTGATCCACCCGCACATCTGGTGCAGATTATGTGATGCTGGCCATAAACAGTGATAAAGATCTTTCTTTACAATATACTACTGTGTTAAACCCTACAGTGTATAGAATGCTTCAGTAATGAATGTTGTATTTAACTACAGTTTCTCGACCCAGAGTTGCAGCAGAGAAATCAAGGTTACTATGGACATGGCATCACATGAGACCTGTTTGAAAAAAACCTTGCCAGTATTGCAAACATGTTGCATAATATTTCAGCCTTGAACCAAGCATTGCACTAAGTGATGGTGAGTAGAGGTGTAGGGTTAGATTCTGTATTCTTGAACAAAGTATAAGAACTTTTTCTCTTGCATTTTGCCATTTGATAAAGTGCATATTTTATCTAAGTAAGAAGATTCTTTACCATCTCAAAAATGGTCAATCCATGAGTCAGAGACAATGGATGGCATATGCGTCATCCAAGTCATATGGATCCCATAGTCTTCCATGATGTCTCTAAAAGTATCATTGAAACACTTTCTCTTACACCATGCATTGTCACTGATGAAAGCAACAGTGTGGTTGATATCCATAACATACTTCTGTGGAGCATTGATCATGCATTGCACTACTGAGTAGTGGTTATGAACTGCTTTCACAGTGTATGACTCAGGTATGACACTACTGTGAGGTGGTCATGTGCTTTTTCTGCAATGCTTTACTCAGGCACATCATTAATGTGAAGTGGTTAAATGCTATTCTACAGTGCATGACTCAGACACTGCATTACTGTGAAGTGGTTATATGCAGTGCTGTTTCCACAGTGCATGCCACTGGCTTACTACAAATAATATGCAGTGTCATTGGTGCAACAGGTAGTGCCCTCAACTTTGGTGCAAAAGGCTGTGGGCTCTAGCCCCCTACTATGTAGATGGTTTGCTGACACTGCATTATATATAAAACTGTCTCTTTATCTTTTTTCTTCATCATCCATTAAACCCTTTACTGTTGATGGTGTGTTATTGGTGTGTTACATCCATGACACTGAAGTATTATGGGGAGTCACTCTTGAATATGTTGTTCTTCAGACATGAGTCTAAACCGAGGTCCCATCTGCTTGAGTAGCTCAGGTGAATGTAAAAGATCTCATGGTACCTATTGAAAAGAGTAGGGGACGTTCCTTGATCTCCTGGTCAAATTTCCCCTAGTAGTATAAATATCACCTGTGTTCTCCCCTAAAAAAGGGCATGAGCCTAGTGGGATAACATGGTCAACAAAGGATAAAAAAATGAAATGCAAGTTTTTCTTACAGCTTCTATTATAGACAATACTTGCCCCTGGCATGTGAAATCCTATGATTAGGAATTATGTTTGTGTGCTTATTTCATTATTGTTTATTCTTTTATGATCAACTTAGTCACATTAGGCCAGCAACATGTTTTCAGGGCAGACCCAAAGTGGTAACAAGGGAGAACTTTGCAAGGACATTGGGGAACGTCCGCATTTGTGAGTAACACTTGTGGATTCCTGTTTCCATTCCAGGCATGTAGGTGGCCTGGAGAAACAGGGAGCAATATGGAAACCTCAGAGATAGTGAACAGAGATGTCATGAGAGGATTTTTGAAAGTAAAAATAGCTGGGCCTTTATGTGAAACACAGCTAAAGAATACAGAAGTAATGGAGAATTTGTTTATACTGAAGGAATGGCGAAGAAATAGGTTGATGGTGTGGTGGCAGATTTGGAAGATATATTTCAGCAGAGACTTTTCAAAGGAGAATAGGAAAGCCAGCAGGAATGTATTGTTTCATCCCTTCAATCCAGAGGTTTGCATGATGAATATTTAAAAGACTAGTTTATCACAGTGAACCAGAAAGTGATGTAGCAGCTTTGTGAGGAGATATACTGGAGAAAATCCACCAGGAAGAGGGAGAAAAAGCAGTCATTAAAACTTATGTGCACAGACAGTGAAGGAGAGTGAATGAATTGATGACATGAAGGAGATAAAGAAAAAAATTATGGTTCAAGTGAGCAGCAAAAAAGAGCATTAAACAGGTATGAAGTATTCAACTCGATGATTATACCACTGTGTGCAACTGCAAAAGAGGTAAGAACATTTATTCTGATTAACTAAGAGACATTTTGTGACATAATATGTGAAACTGGGCACACCATGGAAAATTTTATAGAAAAATATGAGCAAAGAAAGAATGAAAATCCATGATAGTTTGTGGGACAATTGTTCTACAGAGTGCAAAAGAGTTATATTTCAATTCAGAACTGAAGTTGAAGTGAAAGTAAAAGAACATTTAATGTATTTTTGTAAAGAAGTCATGGACACTACACAAATCTATGATGAAAGAGGTTTATGGAGTGGAGGATGGGGATGTGGGGTTATATTAAAGAAGAAGAAAGATAATGTGATACATATTCCCAGTGTAATTAATGTTAATGTTAATTTTGGGAAATATAGGGGACAACCTAAAACTGTTTTTTTTTTTTTTTTGTGGAAAAGCTGATCATTTAGTTAGCGAATGTGATACAAAAATACTTTATATGTGGAAATACTGGTCATAATGCAAAAAATGTGATACAAATTGTAAAAATGTGGTAATACAATATATGTATGGTTAAAGTGTGAAGAAATGTGTGTAGCATGGATAAAGAAGATGTGCAAAATGTTGAACGTTCTTGTTTTTTTTTCCCTTTATTTTAATAAAGACAGAAAGGGACACAGAATATAGAACTAAATATAAAAGGAGAGAAAGAAAAATAAGAGGGGTCGGTGGATACAAGGGAAGAAGAATATGTGAATTGTGAAACAGTAAGGAGAAAGAAAAACTCTATAGGGAAATAGTAAAAGAAATGCAAAGAATGTTATTACAAAGGAAAACAAGAAAGGTAAAGGATGAGAAACATTATATATTAATTTCAGCTTAAAAGATGAATATTGTAGTGCTGAATGTTAATACCATGAAAAAATGTTAGGAGAAGAATAGGAGTCTTAGAATGGTGTATGCGAGTAAATGCTCATATTATTGTATTAGAGGACATTCATTTATTAACAGAGGAAGAAAGGAGGCAAACTGAAAAATTATGGGATGGGCCTGTTATTTGGAATATGGGAACAGATGTATGTTCAGGGATATGTGTATTGTGTCAAAACAAATGAAGATACTAGATGTAACTATTATTGAATTAGGATGTATTACAGTATTAGATTTAACGTGGAATAGAAATGTTTATAGAATTATTGCTATATATATGCTTATGTTACAAAAGAAAGAAAAACATTATTTAAAAAGATTTTGAATTATATCTGTGTTAACATGGATATAATAATAGCAGGAGATTTTAACTGCAACTTAAGAACAGGTAAGAGAAATGGTAGTGATATCAAAATACTGAAATAAATAATGAAATGTGGTAAATTATATATATGGGATAATATATGTTGGACTTATAGAAGTAAAAGTAAAATAAAAAATAAAATTGATTTTTTTTTATATCAGATTGCATACGAATAGTAATGATAGGCATAAAATATACAAGATTTTCAGACCATATAGCAATTTGGATAAAAATAGATGAAAAAGAAGACTATATAAAATAGACAAAGGAATTAAAAGAATAAATGATAAAGAATTAAAGCAAGAAGACACAAAAGAAATAGTCAAGTTAGGAAAAGATCATGTCAATATGAGAGTGTTTTTTGAAAAGTGGACAAATTGGTTGATGTGTTTTAAAGAAAAATGCAAAACATGTTATTTAGAATCTACCACGAATAACATAAAAAATTTAAATATGAAATATTAAGCCAAGAAGTGTTTAGAGAATTGATAAATAAAGAAAAAAGCTTTTATGACAAAGAGAAAGAATTATATGAAATGAACCAAGCAAAGATAAAAAATATATTATACTAACAGAAATACTGTTTCAAGGAAAAAAGAAGTAATGCCATAGTTAAGTAAACTGATGAAAGAAAATATGAAAATGACAAGAAAGTTAAAAAATAAAGAACTAAAGAAAGTAACAATGCAAAAAGGTATATGCAGAATTATTAAAGAATATATAAAGCAATTATTCATGAAGAAAGAAACAATTTAAAATCAAAAGTACTGGGTTAATAACTTGCTTAAAGAAGATAATGAAAGTTTGGAACAAAAGATAACTTTGAAAGAGCTAAACGTATTAAAAGATATAAAAATAAATACTGCAACAGAGTTAGATAATACTGAATATCATATGTATAAATTAATGGAAAGACAACAAAAATTAATATTTTTAGAAGTACTCATTGAATGGTTATAATTGTGAATTATGAATGAAGAAATCTGCACAGGTATACTAACATTCATGAGGAAAAAAAGTGATAAAGAGGACATGAAGAAGTGGAGACCAATAGTTTTAAATAACATTGATTATAAAACATTGGTAAGAATAATAGCTAACAGGCTAACTAGTAGAATAAGTTACTTGATCAAACAATATTTGGTAGAAAGGGAAAAGGAAGTCAAGATTTATTATGGATTATAAAAGAAGTAATAGATGATATAAATAAGAAAGTGGAAGCAAGATAATGATAGAGTTAAGTAAAACATTCGGCAAAATACAATATGTCTGTTTATGGGAAATATCAGAGGCTTATAATATAAGTAAAAAAATATATAGTTAATAAAGTCAGTTTTGAGAAGAATAAAGTTAGAATAGATGTGAATGGATGGATAACTGAAAAATAAATGTAGAATGAGGAGTGAGACAAGGATGTCCAGATAGTAGTATCATGTTCTCTTTAGTTATGAATGTTATAGTCAATAAGATTAATAAAAAGTCAGACAGTAGAATATATAATGTATACATATAGAGATGATATTGTATTAGTCACTAGAAACAAACAAAGGTTTAAAGAAACATGTAAGGAGCTAAATGTTTTATTTAAAAAAGATAGGTTTATGTATACATGAAGAAAAAAGTAAAGGATTTAGTTGCGAAGAAAATATAAGAAATACAAAAATTAATGAAAATTTCATAGAAGTATTGGCAATAGTATGTGGATTAGAAGAATATAAGAGGTGAGAATACATTTAACTTTGGACACAGCTCTCCTTGCACTTTATCTCACTTCTAACAGAAACACCTTATCTGTAACACACTGATGCTCTCAAAAGTGCATTTTCTCTCCACTTAAAAGGCAGACTTCTCCTGTGGCATTTGTTACTAATACTGTGATCTCTAGCTAGATAAGCAGAAGGTTCTGTTCTCACCATGGAGAATTGGCTTTCTGGCTGCAGGAAGCAGTTACACATCATTTCTTGAACAAACAGACATACTGTATTAACTTCCAGTCGTGGAAAAAGTTTAACCTGGATGAGTATTCCACCATCCCCTTATCCCAGTTTTTTCCTCAAATGTCTTCTCTGCAACATGGTGATGAGGTTATAGTGTCAACAATGCACACTCTCTCTCTTCTTAAGAGTCAGACTTCACCTGTGGCACTTGCAGTAAATACTGCACACTTTAGATTGTATAATTAGATATGTAGGAGGTACAAATCTCCTACTGGGTAATGTGTGTGTGTCTTCAGTGTTAGTTACATATAGTTTATTGAACAACCATGCTGAATCAACTTCCGCTCAGCAAAAGATTTTAACATGGGAGAAGATGCCACATCTTCTTATTCCACATTTAACACAAACCATCCTCTCTCTATCCCACGGATGATGTCAGCATGTCGAAATTACACAGTGTGCCCTTACAACTCACAGTTCTCCTGAGGAGCTTGTGGCTGAATCTGTGCTGTATAGGTTGTGTAAACAGGGTGTTTAAATCCAACACTGTGTAAATAATGTTGGACTGTGTGTACTGTTATGCACAAATGTGTCCCTGACAGCACCCCATGTGTAAAATTCCACTTAGAAGATGTCTTTTCCCTGGTATGGGATTACACTATAGATTTGTATTACCCTCAGTCAATAAACATTTTTGGCAACACAATGCTTACATTATGCTATCAAAAAAGAACTGCATCAAAGTGCTCAAATTAGTTACCCTGTGGCACTGGCTGTTGACATTATGGTGTCTAGACTGTATAAGTACAAAGGGATGAGGTTTGAATCCAGCAATGGCAGACTACTGCCCATGGATATTTATCTGTTATGTTGTATAGAGAAGGCTTCAAATGCATGTAATATGTGTAGTGTTACTGCGCACTTCAACCACCTTCATACATTTTTATCAATGTATGAAAGAATTGGGATATAATCTGTTCAAATATGCACTGTCGCAATTGTAAAGAATATTTTATGTTGTATATGTGATTTGAGCAGTGTTCTGACCTTGTGATCTTAGGTAGTCTGTTCAAATCCAGCCATTGCTCCCCTAGAATCACTTGTGTCACTATGTAAATAGTAAATGAATGTAAATGTGTAGCTAGGTAACAATTTTGTCAGCCAGCTATCTGCTGTGTATATGTATGGATAGGAATTCCTAACACAATGGTTTCTGCTCTTTTTTCATACAGAAATGCTTTCTTTCATAATAATCATGCCATGGGATGACATTTGTCTTCCTCATAACAACCACTAAGGCTTTTCCTGTGCCATGAAGACATGAAACAATGTTCTGTATGCTGTTGCCTTAGTAAGGCATATGTTTGAATCTGTGGCTATCCACACATTGTGCCTGATTGCCATTCTCCCATCACAGTGACAGTTGTAAATTTAAAGTCAAAGTAAACTTGTCATTCAGAAATCACACAAGTGCAAAAAACGAACGAAATTTCGTGTCTCCAGACTCAATGTGCAGACAACATATAGACTATTTTCATAGACATTTACGCATGTAACACCTAGCTATTACATCATGGACATGCAAGTAGACAGACTAATATTGCACATAAATAGAAACACATTTTAACACTTTTCAAACTGAACACTTACTTGCATAAGTCCAACTGTACTGTATTATGTATCCATCTGATGTATCTGGGTATACCTAGCAACAGGCAATACTGTGTGAAAAGCACACATATAGCAATGGTATTTTAAAGACAAGACAGGCACATATCTCCCTTACAGCAATAACATGATAACACAGCTTCAATTACCAAAATATCTCATACTTGTAGCACTACTGGCACCATGGCACATCCATTCTTTCCAATATCATGTAGCTTCTGTTGTCACATAGTCAGGTGCTGACAACCCACATTTGCTGACTGTAAGCATTGCATGTCCTACTGTTGTTGTGCATGAATGACATGCACAAGTGTTACAATGTGTACAATCACAATGTGAGAAACCTCACCCAGACCTTTTATCTCATGCAAATTGCAACACAACATATGATGTAATGACTTCATGGAGTCTCATAGCTTTATTAAGATTTCCACTGTTGCACATGTGATTCATACATTTGTAGTTGGTTGGCTTACATAGTTTGCTGTTCAATTCCAGCCAAAAGTAACATTCTATGAATGTATTTACATTATACAAACAACACTGTATGAAGTTATTATTTTCTATTTTTATTTATTTATTATTAATGTAAGTAGTATATTTGTTTGTGTTGTTTACATACTGTTACAGCAGTGTTCACTGTAATGTTTTGTGAGCATGCCAGTGTAATCCTATATTAGATATGCTCCATTTACAAATGGAGACCTTGAAGTACTGCAACACCATGAAATCTGTGTTGTCATTTGTCACTTGTGTGTTTTGGCTGAGACTTTGTTGCTGTTTATGATGCACATGTATATAAAACACATGCTTGTCTAAGACACATGTCAGTGTAATATACCTCACTACCTTTGTTTTTTCAATGACTAATGTTACAGCATGTCTACTTTGGCTATACATGACATAGCTGCTTATGGCTCCTGCCTTGTTTATAGAGGCTGAAGTGGAGGATGCAGCCAGTTATCACACATACATTCCCTGTATATACATGTCATATTCAATAACTGCACTGTATGGGAATGGCCATAATGTGTTCATTGTCCATGACAACTATTTTCTCAGCTAGGCACGTTATCATCATTAATATCACATTTACTACTCTTTCTTACTTTGTTGCATTGTGTCCCTCTTACATCCATTGTTAGCATGTCCATTTCTATGTTATGTACATGGGTAAACACTTGGAAACAGGATTATTTATTGTTACCATCAATACGGATGTCTTTCTATTCAAAAATGTTTATATGTGGCATCACCACATCAAAATGCATTAACTGAGTACATCTTTTCCACTTACCCTCTTTTCGTATTTATCTCTTAAGCGTTCACATTGTATTCTGCTTAAATTATCCCAATTTCACGTCTCCTGCATTTACATGCTTAAACGTCACTTGCCTTTACTTCATATAAGCTGTCTTGTCTGTGCTTGCTCTCATAATAGGTTTGCCCATAGGCAAACAGCTTTGTTTCCATTATATGCTCATGCTTCATGACCAACAACAGTGCTGCTGGTCATGAAACAATGTTTGGAATCGTGCAATAACAACGGCTTCTCACAAAGCCTATATGATTATTAATGAATCCCAGGAATGTTCATTTTCTGTAACTGTTGCCTATATTTTTGAAAAATGTATCAGTTTTAACATAAAGCATTATTAATTCATTTAACCATCTCTTTCTATAACAACTAATAGGATCATAGGACATTACTAGGCTATTGGCTCTGAGGCCCTTATAAGCCTAACCAAGAGTTTATTGCATGTTTAGACAAGTCAGCATCCAAAACCCCTGTCCAGAGAGGACACAGGTGGAATCCCAGGGGTGTATCTTCTGTTTCCCATCCAGTTTGCATTTAAAAAGGGATAATGAGGTACTCTGCTTGATGTGGCAAGGGAGTCTATTCCACAGATGTCTCTGAGACACAAATCTGTCCCACCAACAACTTCTGTTGATGTCACAGACCAGGTAGAGGTCCCACGTGTGGGTTACTCGAGTGGAGCTTGATTTGTGGATATGCAGCAGTCCCGTCAAGGTGGGGTCTGAGATTGCTTTGTATGCCAAACAGAGGTCAGCTCTGAGGAATCTGTATGAAACTGAGTAGAGGGACAGGACTTTTAGCCTATTTGTGTAGGGTAGATGTTTGAGGCCCTGGATTCTCCTGGTGAGGAACCTCTGTGGTCCCTCCAGCTGCTGCATGTGCTTAGCGAAGTACATGCTGAACGTGGCATTGTACTCAATAATTGACCTTACAAGGGAAGAATACAGTGATGTTATGACCTCCTTGTCCCTAGATGAGATACCCTTACTTATGAGGTGGGCCATGAAGAAAGCTTTATGTACAATGGAAGCAACATGATGATCAAAAGTCAGTGTGCCCAAATCCTTCATGACAGATTGTGTGCTTAGGACATTGTTATTAATGTGATAGTATGTGGGGGCATCACTCTCCCCAAAGAGGATAATGATGCATTTTTTTTGGCATTCAGTTTGAGGACATGTTTCTAGTACCAGTCATTTGTTTGGGTGAGACCATCATGGAGGACGTCCACGTCACTTGGGGAATTGATGACCAGGCCCAGTTTGCAGTCACCTGCAAACTTGGTCAGCAATAGCCCATTGGTTTTGGCCTGCACCTCAGAGAAGTATATCCTAAATAACAGAGGCCCCAAGACCGATCCTTTTGGGTATGCCTCTTGTTACAGGTCTACTGCTTGAGGTGGATTCCCCTATTTTGATTAGGTGGTTTCTATCTGTGAGCCAGTTTGCTACCCATCTAGTAACATATGGATTGATGCCTAGTTGACAGAGTTTATCTATTATGCCCAAGTGGGGAATAGTGTCAAAGGTTTTGGCCAGGTCAAGGTAGGTGGTGTGCACCACCTTCCCCTCATCCATGGCTTTGGTGACTGTCTCAAAGAAGTAAACCAGATTTAACACACATGACCTTCCCTTGACAAAGCCAAATTGTGTGAGGTCAAGTGTTTGGAGGTTGCCAATGTCCCTGTTAAAGAGGTCCATGATAATCCATTCCATGGCCTTGCAAATCAGGCTAGTTAGGCCGATGGGTCTATCATTTCCCGGATTGGGGGACACTCCACCTTTGTGTAAAGGGATGACAGTGGCTGTCCTCCACTTGGCTGGGACAAAGCCTGTATTCAGGCTTTGATTCAATAGGGTACCCAATGCTGCTGCAAGTTCATGCCTGAGTTCATGTAGGATGCAGCCTGGGATGCTATCAGGTCTCATGAAGGCTGTATTTTTTGCCTTTGAGAGGACAGTAACGACCTGTTTCCTAGAGATAAGGGGAGGGGAGTAGGTATAGGAAATGTCCTAATTTACTGATGGGAGGGACAGAGGGGTGATATTTTCACTGAATCTGTCAGCCAGTAGGTTGGCCATATCTACAGCATTTGTGTATGTGGTGTCCTTGACCACCAGTTCTGAACAGATCTGGGTGCTTCCTTAGAGATTGCAGACTTATGTGAAGAAGGCCTTATGATTGTCTCTTAGTAAATGTGGCCAGTTTGGACTTGAAGTTTGCTTTAGAGGATTTCACTGGTGCTCTTATTTGTTGTTCAGGCTAAGCAGAGATTGCTTCCAATTAGGCATCTGCTCTTTCTTGGTCCTGGACAGCAATTTTTTTCCTTTTGTTATATAATGTATTTATTCCAGATGTCCACCAGACAGGTTTACTCTTCCTTGTCGAGGATGATTTTTGTCCTGTCAGGTATTCCTGATTCTGTGCAGCTATATAAATGCTTCTGTAGTACTTTGGTCTATATTTGGACATTGGTGCCAGTTCCTACAGAGGGGGACGTGGCTGTGAAGCTGTTTATACTATCCCTCAGGAGGTTGTAATCAGCTTTGGAGAATTTTTTTTTTGTTTGACCCTAGCTAGATGGTGGTCAGGGGAGATGGCAACTTCAAAAGTGACCCCTTTTTGGTGGATCTTACCAAGGAGGATGATACTGTAGGGGTACTGCAGTGGTTAATTATGTTGTTTAATACCAAGTCCAAGATATTATCACCTCTTGTGGAGACATTGATTAGTTGTTCCAAAGCATTGGTAAAATTGATCAGGAAAAACAAAATGAAAATTCCAGCAAAACTAGAACTTCCACTGAATGACCTCCAAAACCTCTTACATCAGAGGCACATGGGATATATGCAAATTACCTTTATGAACATCAGGTGTTTCAGCCAATTGGCGATTCTGAATGCCCACGACTTGTTTTGTCATTTTAATGAACAATTTCAGGCCAATAAAGCCAAACCCCTCTAGCTGTGGAAATGCATATTTCGGCCTTGTTATGGCCTCGTCAGCACAGCACAAGCAGAGTGTTTACTAAGCTTAAGCAACACAGGGCTGTTATACCCAGCTGATATCCATTATTATTAGGGTCACAACAAAAATATCCCAAACAACAAACTAAAGCAATAAGTGAGGAGGTCACTGAAAAAAAAACAATCAGGAAAAACAAAATGAAAATTCCAGCAAAACTAGAACTTCCACTGAATGACCTCCCAAACCTCTTGCATCAGAAGCACATGGGATATATGCAAATTACCCTTATGAACATCAGGTGTTTCAGCTAATTGGTGATTCTGAATGCCACAACTTGTTTCGTCATTTTAATGGACAATTTGAGACCAATAAAGCCAAATCTCACTAACTGTTGATATGCATATTTCTGCCTTGTTATGGCCACATTAGCACAGCACAAGCAGAGTATTTGACTAAGCATAAGAAACAAAGGGCTGTTATACCTATCTGATGTCCATTACCATTAGCGTCATTGCAAAAGTATCTCAAACAACAAACTAAAGCAATAAGTGAGAAGGTCATTGAAACACTAATCAGGAAAAACAAAATGAAAACTCTAGCAAAGCTAGAACTTCCACTTAATGACCTCCCAAACCTTTTGCATCAGAGGCACATGGGTTATATGCAAATTACCCTTATGAACATCAGGTGTTTCAGCTAATTGGTGATTCTGAATGCCTATGACTTGTTTCATTATTTTAATGGACAATTTCAGGCCAATAAAGCCAAACCCCACTAGCTGTGAATATGCATATTTTGGCCTTTTTATGGCCTCATCACACAGTACAAGCAGAGTGCTTGACTAAGCATAAGAAACACAGATCTGTTATACCCAGCTGATGTCCATTATCATTAGGGTCACTGCAAAAATATTCCAAACAACAAACTAATGCAATAAATGAGAAGGTCACTGAAAAAACAATCAGGAAAAACAAAATAAACACTCCAGCAAAGCTAGAACTTACACTGAATGACCTTTCAAATCTCTTGCATTAGAAGCACATGGGATATATGCAAATTACCCTTATGAACATTGGGTGTTTCAGCTAATTGTTGATTATGAATGCCTATGACTTGTTTTGTCGTTTTAATGGACAATTTCAGGCCAATAAAGCCAAACCCCGCTAGCTGTGGATATGCATATGTTGGCCTTTTTATGGCCTCATCAGCACAGCACAAGCAGAGTGTTTGACTAAGCATAAGAAACACAAAGCTGTTATACCCAGCTGATGTCCATTATCATTAAGGTCACTGCAAAAATATCCTAAACAACAAACTAAAGCAATAAGTAAGAAGGTCGCTGAAAAACCAATCAGGAAAAACAAAATGAAAACTCCAGCAAAGCTAGAACTTTCACTGAATAACCTCCCAAACCTCTTGCATCAGAGACACATGGGATATATGCAAGTTACCCTTATGAACATCAGGTGTTTCAGCTAATTGGCGATTCTGAATGAAATTGAGGAATCTGTGGGCATTTGAGTTCTGGGATGAGTAGTTTTTCCAATCTATGGTTGGGTAGTTAAGGTTACCAATCATCAGGGTAAAGAGTTGAATCATGACAGATTTAAGGAGGTCCAGATAGGTAGAGTCGGCATCTTGAGTTAAATTTGTGGGCCTGTAGCTAGCTATGATTTGAATAGGGATCTTGTCAAGGGTTAAATGCATCTGCAGTGTCTCCTGTGCATCATACTGTGTGCCCAGCCTGGCAGTGTGTGTGTGTGTGTGTGTGTGTGTGTGTGTGTGTGTGTGTGTGTGTGTGTGTGTGTGTGTGTGTTTAATATATATTGAAACTCTACCTCCTTTGGCTTTGCTGCTCACAGTTTGCTGTCTGAATGTATGATAGGATGAGTAACCAGGTAAGGCTGGGGTACTCTCCACAGCTTTGAACCAGGCATCTGTGACTGCACAAATGTCAGCATCTTCCAGGGTTAAGAATGCTTGCAGTGAGAGTAGTTTCATGTTTAGACTCCTAGCATTCAGCAGCATTACCTTTAATTTGTGTTTTGTTGAAAGTTTTATGTTGGTACTATCAAACTCATGATTTTTCCTAAAAAAGGCACTATGCGGAGGCAAGGGCCTTTGTCAGAAGCCTGAAGCTCAAGTGAGACAGATGCAGACCATCTCTAGCAAAGCATAATGGTCTGTCGATCATATCTTCTCAGGCTGTCAAGTAGTGGATCCCCCTGGAATGACACCAGAAACTAAGCTAATTGTTAAAGTCAATAATTTTATGTTTGTATTAAGGCATCATTCTGGGTGATGGTAGAATGCTGCTTAAGGCTAGGGACATACCTGCCTGGGGCACATATTAAGCACGTTCAGTGATGTCTCTCTTCATATAGTCCAACGAGGTATGTCTCAAGTCGTTCACGCCAACATGGACTAAAACAGAGTCGTAACTGTACCTGTTGTTGAGAGACTTGATTACGTGTGTGATATGGTGGATTCTGGCACCTGACAAACAACTAACTGTGACTTTCTCCTTATCTAGCCTGGTGAGAGGCATATCTGTATGTTTCACAATGGAGTCTCCTATGTTGGGTTTATTGTTAGGCCTTAATGGTTGTGAGACACAGATGTGTGGACTATGCATTGTATACACAGACTCTAGGTTTTTAATGCAACTGCATCTCTCACAAATTATGTTCCTAGGTGGTAATAGTAAATGGTTGTCTGTGTACAAGAGGCAGTTGCTACACCTTTTCTGGATGCCTATATCAACCAGGCTGGCAGGAGAAACAGTAGGACATTGTCAATCCATATTTGTCAGAATCTGAGGGAGAAAAGCCAGGGATAACTAAGTGCTAGGCTGAAAGCTCAAGTGCTTAAACCAAAACTAAGAGGCTTAGAATAACACAATTTAAACAGGCTAAAACAGCAGTAATAAATGCAGCAGAAAAGATGCAAATGAACACTTTAGAGAACAAGTAGCAGAAAAACCAAGATGAAGTAATAGAGTAGGAACAGGAAACACAAAAGCTGTAAAAGCAGCTGAATAAAGTGTTTTTTAGTAAAGTGGAAAGGGAGAAAGGAGGAACAGAAGACAATTCAAGATTAAGAAACTAAGGGAGTTGGCCTTCCTAAATGTTCTCTATGTATTGGGTAGAATTAACTAATGAGACTGGACTGGGAGGAGTGTCCCAGATCAAATGTACAGTAGGGGTGGTAAACTGCAAAGCCACCAAGTTTAAGAACAAGACAACAATAAGGAGGAAGGGTGGGAAATTATGCGACAATTGCTAGCTACACTATTTTAGACAGAAAAAAACTATAGAAATTTTATCATAGCAGAAAAACAGCAGTGAGACACTAAATGAAAGTTCTAAACAGAAAAAGGAGCAAGGAGAATCTAGAGAATGGCTTTATCTGCAAAAAAAAAATCAGTTATATGATATACTCCTTGCAGGAAAATTAGAACAAACAAACAGATGCTGAACAAATGGAGAAAATTTCCAGTTAATACCTTTCACCCAGCGAAACTAGCTAAAAGAAGCTTTACAAACAATGGGTCAGTAACAAAAGTAATTTAACAGGCCCAGTAACGCAAACAATTACAGTACAACAGTGCAGATTAGTTTATAGCAATAAAATACAGTAAAAAGTAGGCAGCAGACAATAAAAAGTGCGATAAATGGTAAGAATAAGCAATGACTAGTAAAAATAAGCAAGAACACAGGATACTTATTGTTATATATTACAGATCAGAGTTGTGGTCAGTGTCCCTCCTCTGTTCAGCTCAGTGTGAATAAGCAAAAACCCTCTCAAAGGTAGGGCTTAAGTACCACAAGGTTCAAACCTGAAAAAACTTAAAAAAAGCTCAGAAGAACCAATGAGGTGCTTACTCCAATCCTTAGACCAGGCAACCTTTACCAGCCAGTGGCCAGTCAACATGATCATCTCACTAAAGTGAAGAATGGCTTCTGCTAATCCAAGATGGCCTTGAAAATGTGCTCAGAACAATGCAATCCTCATGCATGGTAAACTATTTACTTTCACCAGGCTGCCTTTACGTCTTTACTTAGCTTTGCTACCACATTCCCTCTCAGAGTATATTGAGGGCAGTCAGTGTTATAATGAAAGAGTTTAATATTACCTTTTCTAACTCTCTCATTTAACATATTCATGCTCTTTATTAACAGCTCATTAGTCGCATTTTCACTAGACTTCAATCTGCAATGCATCTTATCACATCACTTGTTTTATTATATCTATTGTTGACAAACATTTCCACAACTAACAGCTATTCATGCTATATACATTTCTGTATGTCAGTCTCCTCTTTGCCCCCATATCAAGAGGTACAGGTAAAAAAAATGTGTTTTGAATGTATGCCGTTTTGACTAGTGAGTCCCCACAATAATTTAAATGTTTAGCATTTGAATAATTGTACATTGATGAAATGAGACACAGTTATTCATAGCAGACCCTCACAGAGACATGTTTCAGTGCTGATGCTTTTCTTACTACATACTTACCCCCCACAGTACCTTGTCAGTATGTTTGTACATATATCTGTCTCATTCTTGAGCAGATTCAAGAAAGGATTTTCATTTCAGAAGCTGTTAGCAATACTTCAGCCAAAGGAATTGTCTTTTCAGGATGGCCATGAATGGAAATGGATAGAGGACTATGATGATATCTTAGATTTGTTTACTTCTAAGAAGGTGTTTATTCACTTTGATTCAACTTTGCATACTTTGCTACCACAACTTATTTCTTCTTCTTATGTGAATGGTGTTGTTCTATTGCACATATTTCATGATGGTACAAAGAGATCCACATATTTTGTCTTAAGGTTACTAAATAAACATGCATTGTCGAGCAATTAATATGGAGGATTTGGTTTGTGAGGTGTTAATGAGCTGCTTCCATAGCTCTCAACTGTCCAGATTTTCACAGAATGTCCAGATTTTTGCCTCATATTTTTGGTCTGTTCCCAAAAAATGTACAACTTGTTTTTTTCTAAATAGAGAAAACAGAATGGTGCCTTAGGAAGTGCATTCACGAGCATCTATATGCTATTAACAAAGCTAATACAAATAATGCCCTTTATAAGCACAGTTTAGCTTGTAAAGGTATTAGTAGGTTCAAATTTGGGATTTTGGAAATTGTAATTGACAGCATAAGAGGAGACTGGTAGGAATTGGACATGGAGATCAGGAAATTACATTGGCAGTTAAAACTAAACACCATGGTACCCCAAGGTCTGAATGACAACTGTACTATAGTTCTCCATCTTAAAAAATGTGCCCTTAATTTATAAATATTGACTCTTAATAAAATAAATATTTCTTTTATACATGTTTTTCTATAACAGAACTGATTTTATGCTTTACTCTGATTATAGGATGCATTATTTTTTTATGCTTGATTCAACTTATTCAGAACTGTTATATGCTTTTATGTTCTGCACCTTTAAGTGCTTCCATATTTTAATTATCTAAATTAGTAACATTGTTATATAAAGGATTTAGTCACTAGCGGTATTTGTTCTGATGAAGTCTCTCACAGTCTGAGATGAAAGTGTTTTATGTTAATAAATAGTTTTTATTCCTACTTTTTTCCTGGATTATTGCCTGTTTTTTTGGATACTACTGGCATTTGTACAGGAATTAGTGCAGTCATGTGGGGAGAGTTACTTGCTCAGGATGGCTTTTTGTTTTAAGACAGTTTTGTTTGAGCCATTTTGGTTGATATACTGCTATCTGTATTGCATATCTATATATCTGTATCTATCTGTGTGTGTGTATGTGTGTGTGTGTGTGTGTGTGTGTGTGTGTGTGTGTGCGCATGTGCATGTGTGTAATATCTGTCTATCTATATATCTATATTAATATATACATATATATATATATATATATATATATATATATATATATAAGATATACAATATATGCACACATATATCACACGCACACATAGACTGATGGATAGATACATAGAGAGAGACAGAGAAAGTGTCAGTTCGAAGCTCTGGAAGCTTGCATCCATGCTGTTTTTTTGTGTTTTAAAACATTGGAGGTATTCTGTTTTGAGATGCACCCTCACAAGGTTTTGGGCATTTTAGGCTGTTTTGAGTTGCACCATCACAAGGTTTTAGAAATTTTATGCACTCTTAATCATGTGTCTTTTAAGTAATACATAATTATTCATAG
The DNA here is from genome assembly GCF_019279795.1 of Protopterus annectens. Lineage (NCBI taxonomy): Eukaryota > Metazoa > Chordata > Ceratodontiformes > Protopteridae > Protopterus > Protopterus annectens. The sequence continues at coordinate 1,580,552,747 of NC_056728.1, read as the reverse complement.
TACATCCATTAAATGCATAGTAAATGCACACCAGGCTAGTCCCATCCTATAGTCCATTTTTGTCTTTCACCCTGCCTCTATCTTCTAACGTCAGTTTTATCTCTCACTCTACTTTCTTGCACTCATTCCTAACCTTCATTTCCTCTAGCTATAGCATTTTCCATTTTTCTGACCTACTACTAACATCCCCTGACCCACAACTGAAAAATGATCTCACTTTCTATGCTACCAAAGTATATATCCTTCAAAGACTCATTTATAATTTATAAATGTTTTTCTCTATTAACTTTATACACATACTTTCTCTTTTCTCTTTCCTTCTCATATGTAGACATATACTAACCAAGCTTTACTCCCACTCTCATCTTTATCACTCACGGTCAGCTTGTGAATAACCCTTTTCTTCATTAGCCACTGTCTTTTTTTGTTGCCTCTTTTGAATCCATATATTTTACCTACTTACCTCACCTTTGCTTCCATCCCTATCCTTCTCTATCTCTTTTCATCTCTAATTCAAATAAATTTAGCTTTAGTACTCTTACTAGACAATCTTACTGTTTCTTTGGTTACTCTATACTATATTGTATTGTATTAAACTTGTAAAAATGACAACCTTTACAGCTCTATTAAATTATATTATATTGTACTTGTAAAAATGACAACCTTTATCAAATGTTTATATTTGCTATATTCTGCTGTTTTGCATTCATGTAATATGTTGGAGTTATTTTCCAGGCCTCTGCTGAAAACAGGTTTTTGCCCAGTCAGCCTTATCCAGTAAACAAATATGAATAAATAAACCAATGCACTAACTAACTAACTAACTGATCTCCATTAAGACATATGGCTTTTTGGCTTTCATAATGTCACAACCTTCTTTCAGTCTAAACTTTTTTCTGTGCAGAATACATGCATTAATGCATGACAGATTTTGTATCCTCAGGTATCATTAAAGTTCAAAAAGCATATATTGTAGAAGTTCTCACAGCTAGTAAAATATAACCAAAGTCAGCTTATAAAATATAGTCATTTTTTTCTGAAATAAAAAAATGCACTGTCTTTGTAAGCATGCTTCCAACAATGCTGTATAGATTAAAAAAACATAAATATTTTGCCACTATTGTAGTTAACAATTCCTCTGAGAAATGTGCATGTAAATAGTATGATAAATAACATTAGACTGCAGTCCCTTTGCCCTTAAATCATTAGCTGTGCTGCTTGTATATCAGACGGTAAATATAAAAAGAAAGGAAAGAGGACCTCACCCTGACACCAGGCAAAGAAAGGTTCATGAACATTTCTGGTTTCAATAGACACCTTTCATGCTTCTGTCAGTAACAACTGTTGATACCTGCTACTTTAGTTATTTATACAAAGATAATGTTCAAAACAAGTGTTGATAAGAGGGAGCCAAGACAATGACACACAGGAGCCAGTCTGCAACATCTGTCTGGAGTGTGATGACAGGAAAGGAACTAGTTAATAACAACTGGAAGATAACATGCTGCCAGCAGAAAGATGACAAGAGAGAAATGAGAAATATGCAAAGAAAGTGCAAAAGAAAGAGAGTAGATTTCATTTTCATGCATAATAGCTGCATGTTTTATATTTAGTGTTAAGAATACTTGCCAAAAGCATAGCTATCAACTTGTTCACTCAGGAATTAAGGACAGCACAAAAGATAATCACAGACAAAGGAACAGAATCAGTGGCATTTTTATAAATTTTAGTCCCATGTTTTAGAAAGTTAATAGAAGAACAGGATTTGCATCGGCATGCATTTTCTAAAGAATAAGAATTATGAAACGTTACTGACCAAATGTAAGCCTCAGTGATTTACTGAAAATTAAACATTTTATTAGAAGGAGAGCAAAAAAAATGAGACTATATTAGGAATGTTCTGCAAAATCAGTGACAACTGTGAGCTATGGTGCAAAAACACACAAAAGATTAAAATGCAGTACTATTTCTGGTTCTTACAAGAACTCAAGTCCCAAGAGCTCAAAGAAACACTGCCTTAAAGACGGGGGCTCAAATGTTTTGTAGTTTGTGTAGACTGCTGCATGCTCTCAAATTTAAACATGAGTTTGGGGAAGTAGTTAGCTCACCTTACAGAAGCATATTATTCAAGTCTGAGCAAGGTTAATGTGGCACTACTGGGAAGGGGGCGAGAGGGAGATTTTAGGGTTAGGAATTGGGAGAGAGATTTTAGGGTCAGGGAGCAGGATGAGAGTTTTATGGTTAGGGAGTAGGAAAGAAGTTTTAGGTAACAGGAGGGGAGTTTCAGGTTTAGAGAATGACCAGGGACTTTAGAATTAGGGTGCGGGAATGGAGTTTTAGGTTTAAGGTCTGATGACTCTAGTTGGGAACTGGGTGGAAATTTTCAAGTTAGGGATCTAGTAAAGCTATACAGTTTTATAAGGTTGTGTGTTAGGAGGGATATTGAGATCAGGCTAGTGCGAATTTGAGTATTCACTTTTTCGAACAAGTGGCAGCAAGCATGTGTGCCACAATTTACTTGCACGTGAGCACCTGTAGCACACCCAGTGTTTTCTTTCACAGCTGAGGTATTATTATTTTTCTTCCCCTGCGTTCTGCTCTCAGACATTAAGTGACATTCAAATTTTGCTAAATGGAATAAAAGAAAGAAAGAAAGAAAGAAAGAAAGAAAGAAAGAAAGAAAGAAAGAAAGAAAAGACAGTAACCAAAGATGGAAAAGTGAAATAAAGCTAGAAGACCAAACAAAAGCGAAAAGAAAAATGAACAGCTACTGCAACTCAAAGCAAAACAAATTACTGTATCTATAAAGAGTTATCACCCATCTCAGATCATGCCTCAATTTCCCTGGCATGCATTATAGGAAAATAAGGTTTTCAAACCTTTAATGTGTTTGACTGCATAAATATGTATGTTAGATTTCATCTTGTTTGAAACCTGAGCTAAAACTCAGTGAAATATTTCCTTGTCATCTATTTATAAGGCAATAATTCAGATTGCCTAAAGGAACTTCCTTCATTTTTAAAAGTGATTCATACATGTACACTCTTGTACCTACTAGGTAGAAATGCAGTTCTTTGATGTACACAGTCATTTTCTTATTATAGACTGAAGAGTCTTTGTTACTAATTTTCTTCTTTTTGACATCTCCTTACTACATGAAGTAATCCACTGTCATTGCTACACAGAGCTGTTTTAAGTGTATGCCAACAGAAATTAACTAACAGCACAGCAGGACACAGATTGTGTTATGTGCTGCAAAGCAGAATGTATACTGGTGAGCCCCACCCACCTAAATACAGGCACAAATTGTAAAGAAACCTGCCAAGGTCCTTAAAGTGCTATTAAAGACATACATCAGCTTTTTAAGATATTCATCAAACAACCAACAAAGGATATTTTTATATGAGGTACTACAGATTGACATAGCTGCATCTGAACACAGAATAAAAATGTAGAAGATTTTTATCAAGCCTCTGATTATAACGAGTTTATCATTATGTGTTCAAGACAAGCATATGAAAGAATCCGCTTGGTAGTGAAGCTTGAAAGGTGGAGCTTAGCATACATGCCAAGAACACATAATAAAAAGTTATGACTGGTGAGAGCCAATCATAATTCTTTGTAGCGCATTGCACTACCTCTTACAGAAAAAAAGAGAAAGTAAAAGCTGGTAAACATAATGCTGCCAAACAGACAGAAGGATATCATAGGTTTCAACTTCTTTGTTTAAGAAATCTGGACAAATCCAAACATAATGTGGGGAAAAAGGTTCAAAATCAGGGTGTTTTTGAAATATTGCTCTAATTCAATTAAAAAAGTTAATAGAACAAGTTTTATATCAAAGCATTTTCTGAACAATAAGAAGTTTGAAACTCCAATGTCTGGCATTATTGACTGACTGTAATCCTCAATATACTTCACAGAACAAAGTTCTGATATCTTAAAAGCTGTTTTACTTTATGCCTCTGTTCTTTGTCATCTGACTGCCTCTGCTGTCAGTCCTTAGTTCAAGACCCAGTTTTAACAGACCTTGGGTGTCATTAACACATTTTTTAGCCATTTCCTAAGCACTGTTAGGATCAGGTCTTACACCAGGGAAGAACTTAACACATTTATCTTTTTCCTTATTTCCAAATGTAATTGTAGTCCTTAGTGCACTGATGTAATGATATGAGGTAGTGCCAGCTGTGCCAGGGAGTGTAGGGCAGTGCATGTGTAACATATGCTAGTATAGCTAGTTGGAGTTTTGTAAAGAATTATATATAATTTGCATCTCAAACTGATTTGTACAGATGCTTATGTTAAAAATGTATTTGTAAAGTTTTTATGTTATAAACATATTAACAGTGGGATCTGCTGGACAGAGAAGAAATATACATGTATGTCAGACTGTATTGTTGTAACTGATGAAATGTATATATTTTAACAGAGGATACTGAAAGGGAAGGGGTTAAGCTCAACTCCGCTAACCTTAAGGAAAATAACCTGAAATTAAATGACTTGGGGTAGGCCATAAAGATTTTATCTCACAGGTCTGAATGTGGCCAGAGACATAATGTCTGTGAAAAGACTGGGCTGGGATCCTGCTCTATTGTCCTTAGTGGTGAACTAATTGCTACTCTGGGGTGACATAGAATGGCTCATTAGTTTCTGCAGGAAGGGTGGAATTGTGGGAAATGTTTTACATTTTCCAGATGCTGTAATAAACCTTAGTTAAAGCTTTGTGTGTGTATTGTGACCAGATATGATGTCATTCTGTAGCCAGCACTAAATTTTGTATTTGAATACTAGTGAGAGATGTAAGGGGTGCACTCTCTTCTTGGACCTGACAAGACACTTATCCACCTTCATCTTGCCTTGCTTTAGTAAGTAACTAGGGAACAGTAATTATTTAGTTTGTTACAAAACATAGTGAAATTAGCTAAATGTTGTTTTTTTCTGTATATGTCTGAGTCTTTCTATCTGTTTTTTTATATTTCCTGAGTTTAAAACTCTGGTGTTTATTGTAAACAGGTATTCAGTATTTTCATGTTTTTATTATTTATTATTAAATATATCAGACAGATATATTGGACGGTGCAGTGGTGCAGCAGTAGCATTGTTACCTCACAGCAAGAGGTTCTCTGGTTCAGTACCCAGCTGGAGTGCATTCTGTGTGAAGTCTGCATGTCCTCCCTGCATTCAAGTGGGTTTCCTCGGGGTACTCCGGTTTCCTCCCATGTTACAAAGATATGCATCTGGAGTGTTTCTCCCTGGGCCACCACTGAAAATTGACTTAATTCCAAGTTGGACTTTCCTGGTTAACAAATGTTAAATAAATAAATATCTATACCTTTCATTGTGACTTGTCTTTTAGAAGAGTCAACCTTTGAGAGTACTTGCATTGTTTTAGTGGCACTGTGGCTCCACATTCCTGAACGTCTTTCTGCTTGGTCAAACAATACCATTTATATAAGTATTAATTTTAATAAGTGTAATTGGGTACCTGGTAAGAGCCTTAAAGTAGCTGGCTTTGGATGTTCTGGTGGCAGCAAATCTACCTTATAGTCTAAGTGAAGGTTGCAGAGTGGGTAAGCTCTGCCAGCCTTTCCCAGGTGGGTGCATGTGAGTGAAAATCAAATCTCAAAAAGCATGTGTGTGACAGCTACTTTGAACAGAGACACTGAGAACACTGATTTCACAGACAGGGTGGTGGTGGACTTTGCTTGGAATACCTGGCTAAGGATTCAGCTCTATAGTGGTCAGTAGGGAGTCTTATGTGGGGCCTGGAGAAGAAGCCCAGCCCCTGGACTGGAGTGTGCATTCCCTTTGTGGTCATAAGGGAAATTGTACTTGGTGCAGAGGACTCCATCTGAAAATACTGTGTGTGTTTATTTTTTCTCACAGTGAACATTCCCCACTGGTGTCAGTTGTGGGACTGATGCTTCTTGATCACTGGCCCAGAATAGGGATGTCACAACTACTATTCAGCTATGAATGACAGCTCAGATGAAGAAATAAGAGCTACCTGTTTTCCCACCATGAAATAATGTTAGTGTAGGAGAACTGTCACCTGTCAGAATGGTGGCCCTTTCAGAAACGTTCTTCTAATCTTAATAATCTTTCCCACATTCCACATTTTTCTGATGTATCAGACGCATAAAAAATAAATGCCTTTGTGTTATGTCAGAAAAGTAGAGAAATGGAATCAGTGGCTTTCAGATGACTATATATACCTGTTCTTCTCACAATCAAGTGATTTAGTGCAAGTACCATATTACATTTCCCTTCAACCTCACTGACCTGCATATTTGCAAATAAGTCTCTGCATTACAACTGCAACAGGACTCATATAGCCTATCACTCAACTATTACACCTCCTAAACATGTGAAAAGTTTAAGTACCTAGTCTCTAACTAATTCCTATATCTTCTTTGCACCCACTGCATGAAGTGTCCTATATATAAATTCTGCTAGCTGAAAACTATTCATATGGAATGCTGTCATGTATATACTCTGTATTGCTAGTATAATATCTTTGATTTGAGAATGATTACTTATGTACTATTTTTTTCACCAATTGTATAAGCTGCCAATAATATGTATTAAATGTCTTTATTAATGCAAATTCTGTGTTGTATGTGAAATGTCTTTATATGTGGAGGTTTTCTCCCCAGGACTCCACTGAAAATGGGCACTTCTGGCCCAGCTGGACCATCATGGTAAACAAATGCAAATAATTAAATTAAATAAATAAATAATTACAGTTACATATTTCTTCATCCAAGCCTATGAAATACAGATTGATCAGACTGAAGAATATTGTATTCCTTGGAATGTTCTGAAAAATGCACAGTTTCAGAAATTATAATAAGGTCCTTAAACACGGACTCTGCATATATGAATATCTATATCTATATCTATCTATATGTATATATATATGTATATATATATATATATATATATATATATGGGTCTACTTCATAACACTGAAATTTCATAATGTTGAATTTCACAACACTGAAACCATAATATCAAAACTTCAAAACACTGAAAACCCAAAACATTGAAAACTCAGAACATTGAATGTGTGTTTCATAACATTGAAAAGTACAGTGTATATGTAAATAACATCCTCTCCACCTATAACAACACCTAACTAACAAACACACTTTCTGCTACGTTCCTGAAAGACGGTAAGCCCCCCTGCACCCCCCATGTGGGGGGCTCTGCCCCCCACTCCCCCTGTAAATTAAATATACCAACTAAAAGATCATACTACAGTGAAAAAAAAGTTAATTTCCTAACCTCAGTAGTGAGTAGTGTGAGATTCAATTTATTTTAGTGTGAGGTACCGTGGTGTTCTTGTACACAATATAAATATGGAATAGTGAGCATGATTAAGCTCAGTAAGTGAGTACATGTGAATGGCACAATAACAGATAGGGCAACTAGGAATGCATGTAAATCAAATTCAGGGGAAGCCTAACAAGAAACATGCTGTCTATAAATACAATTATAAACAGCCCCCTTAACAGAATTAGTGAGAAACCCAGACATAAACAGTGCCAATCAGAGACCTTTTAAAATGAAATGCTGGCTGAAGGAAATGTGTGAATTTATTTCACATGTTTTCAACATGAAAAGAAGGTTAAACCTGTAATTATTCTCATTAACTTCTATATATAATTCACCATCTTTTGTATAAGTTCACTACATTTTACAAAGGATTAAAAAGAACAGAGCTACAATGTAACAAAAATCAGTGAAGTTCATGAATTTTAGGACAGTTGAGAGATATGAGTTTACAAGGAAAGCTGTTACAGTAGGATACATTGCATATATTGCAGGTAGTGCACAGTAAAGAACTTCACTGCCATTGTCATGTATATTGCAAAACTAAACAAAAGCATTATACAATGACCCCCCATTAATATTCAAAAACGTGCACGCTGATTGGTCAGCGTGCACATTGTAAATCAGAGTTATAGTAATGGAAAAAGGTCTGGTCGCCCGGACTTTTTTCATTACTATAACTCTTTTTTTTACAGCAACAGGGAACGCAAGATCTCCGTTGCTTCACACTGTCTTGCTATGTTAAACGAGTTTAACATAGCGAGACAGCTTTAAAAAAAGGAACAGAGATTCTCTGTTGCTTTTTTTAAGGCTGTCTCGCTATGTTAAACTCCTTTAACATAGCTAGACAGTTTGTAAAACGGAGATCTTGCTTTCTCCGTTGCTTTTTTCAAAACTGTCTCGCTATGTTAAATGGGTTTAACATAGCGAGACAGCTTTAAAAAAAGCAACGGAGGGAGTTGCTTCTTTTAAAGCTGTCTCGCTATGTTAAATCCATTTAACATAGCGAAACAGTTTGTAAAAAGCAACGGAGATCTTGCTTTCTCCATTGCTTTTGCCCACAGCTCTGATGTACTGTGTAGGCATACGTATGCGCAGTACATCAGAACTGCCACAGAATACCAGACAGCTGTGGAAGGGCAGCAAGGAAGCATTATACAATGCCATTATTTAAGAAAAATAATTATTTTTTTTCTTAAATAAATAGCAATAACCCACTTCTGGGTGTGGGTAATGCTGGATTTACCCAAGGTTGGCTTTGTTTGGCCACTCAGGCTTCGCCCTCATGACCAAACCACACCAACTGTGGGTAAATCCAGCATTACCCACACCCAGGCGTGGGATATTGCTATAATAACTTACATAGAAATTAATTGATGCTTGAGCACATACAGGTTAAACAAATTTAACCTTTTCCCTATTTTATATGTATTAAAGAAACAATGAAGATGTAATTGCATATAACCAATGCCTAAAATGTGAACAAACTGAGAACATTAAAGAACATCTCTGTAATTTCCCCCATACAAATAATCATAGTGGAAACCATCAGTTGGGAAAGCAACATGAATTTTTAGGATGGTAAGAAGTGAGACTGTTAATAAATCAAAAATAATTATGTAGCATAATCTAGAAGGAAAAATTATTGTAATTTTGAACAGCATATTAATAGAAGAGCATCCTGCAATGCATTATTACAGATGTCTAACTGGAACCAATAAGTTGTACTTAGTTGGGACATGACAGACATGATCATGGCACACATATTAAGATGCAAGTTTTCTGAGGCAAAAGTCATGTTGAGGCAGGTTATTTACATCTGGATTGTGTGTGTAGGAATATCAGTATATGCCCAAGGACATGATGTAGGTATCTGTGTGTAGGAATGTCAGTATATGCCCATGGACATGATCTAGGTGTGTGTGTGTGTGTGTGTGTGTGTGTGTGTGTTTGTTTGTGTGTGTATAGGAATGTCAGTATACGTCCATGGACATGATCCAGGTATGTGTATAGAGGAATGTCAGTATATGCCCATGCATGCAATCTAGGTATTTGTGTGTGTACGAATGTCAGTATATGTCCATGGACGTGATCTAGGTATGTGTGTGTGTGTGTGTGTGTGTGTGTGTGTGTGTGTGTGTGTGTGTGTGTGTGTGTGTGTGTGCGTGTGTGCGTGTGTGCGTGTGTGTGTGTGTGTGTGTGTGTGTGTGTGTGTGTGTGTGTGTGTGTGCATGTAGGAAAGTTGGTATATGCCAATGGACACAATCTAGGTATGTGTGTGTAGGAATGTCAGTATATACCTATGGACATCATCTAGGTATGTATGTAGGAATGTCAGTATATGCCCATCATAGCTCTCAACTGCCCAGATTTTCAAAGAATGTCTAGATTTTTGCCTCATATTTTTTGTCTGTTCCTCACAAAATTTGTGGTTTTCTGACAAATCACTAAGGACTGAAGTCACTAAATAAAGACATACATTTGAGTGTCATAATTTTATATCTTTCAGAAAGTGCATGTTAACATAATCCTATTATTCAAGTATTTATTTTTTATTTATTTTACATTTGTTAACCGGGAGTGTCTGACTGAGCCGAAAAGGCCCTTTTTCAACAGAGGCCCGGGGAGAAAAGCTCCATATAGAAAAATTACAGATACATTTAGATATTTAGACATGATCAGTATACACACAAATTACAATAGACATGTTTTTACAGTGGTATGCAGCACATCAACAGTTACAGTGGAGAGAACAAACAAGAAAATATTAATTTAAAAATAAAAGTAATTAATAGATTTGTGGTGTACAGCTGAAATTTGTAACATAGGTAGAATACATACATAGTAGGTAGAATACATACATAGTACATAGGTACAGTACATACACTGTACATTAGCCAGTGTTTGTGAGTAAGAGTGAAAACAGTATCCAGGACTGTATGTAAGCTTCTGAGCTCCCCAAACTTTCTGTGTTGGAGGGAAGCCTTCTAGCTTATCAGTGGGAGTGGTAAGCACTAGGTAACCTATCTATCACATAAGGAGTGGTTCTGGCCCAGAAATTGTAGTTATTGACTGTTTGGGTAGTTTTTCCATCTCACTCAACTTTCTGATTTAAAAGCACACATTTGCACTTGTTTCCCCCCTTTCCTATAACTAGTTTAGTCCAGATACAGATTCTTACTTTTAGCACTTGAATTTGCTTATTCGTGATCAGCACTTGTTCAGAACTTGTAAGCACTAAATAACCTACTTATTACTACAGCACTCAACCTTCCTCATTACCTAGAGGAAAACAGTTTTGGTACTTACTTTCCTCACTTGCTTAGAGAAAAACAGCTCTTGTACTCACTTTCCTCACTTATCTAGAGGAAAATAGTTTTTTTATTCAGGCATGTCCATGGGTCAGCTCCCAGTGTTCTCTCCTGTCTATCTGATGAATCTGGGCATCTTGGGGCAATGTAGAAATTGCCTCATGTACACAGACAACACTCTCCTCCTACCACCCAGCACTACAACCTGTGAGAAATGCACTTATCTAGCCAAATTGGGGGTAAAGCTCTTTCCAATCAAGACTGAACTTGACAGTCAAGAGGAGAAGGTAAACACTTGCACCACACCACACTCATCACATAGTTTCACTAAATCTACACCACCAAAATCCACACATAGAAACACAAAAACATTTGCGGAGGCTTTCAATAATAATCTGCTCAAGCAACAGAGACCTCCAAAGCAGAAATGCAAGTAACCTCCACCCCCCAACACAACCCAAATGACACATAGCCCTCAGACTCAGTGTGCCACTCAACCACAGCCAATAAGGCAAAACAACGTACCCAACACACTAGTCATAGGTGACTCTATAGTCAGGCACACTGATGTCCCACTCACCAGGCTAAACAAGGACAAGGTTACTGTCAGCTGCCTGTCGGGTGCCAAGATCCGCCATATAACCCACGCACTCAGGTCACTCCATAACAAGTACAAATATGACTCTGTCATTGTCCATGTTGGTGTGAACGACCTGAGACGTACCTCCCTGGACTACATGAAAAGAGACATGGAAGAGCTCTCTGATCTTGTAGCCAAGGCAGGTATGACCCTAGCCCTGAGTAGCATTCTGCCATCACCCAGAATGATGCCGCAGTACAAGGACAAAATGATTAACTTCAACAATTGGCTAAGCTTCTGGTGCCATTCTAAAGGGATCCAGTATCTGTCTGCCTGGGATGACATGGTCGACAGACCACGATGCTTTGCCAGAGATGGCCTGTACCTGTCACCCCCGGGATTCCAGATACTGGCTAAGGTTCTTGTCGCTCCTATAGTGCCTTTTTAAGGCAAGGTTCAAATGACAAATTCACCACTGTAACAGGAACAGGCAAGCAAAAACTGAGGGTGATGCTACTCAATGCTAGAAGTCTAAATCTCAAAATGCACCCACTCGAGGCACTCCTTAAAATGGAGAACATTGATATCTGTGCAGTGACTGAGACCTGGTTCAAGGCTCCAGAGAGCACCCCTGCACTACCAGGCTATAACTCATACCACACTTTTCGGCCATGTAACCTGGACTGGGACACCAAAGGTGGAGGTGTGTCCATATTCATTAAGGATATCCACACCTCCAGGCTAGTTGCTCAGCATAACGCAGCCAAGGTTATCCAAGTGCAACTAACTCTGGGCAAAACTGCAATCCAAATTGTAGCTTGCTACAGATCACCCACCATGCCCCAAGATTCCCCTTTGGTAAAAACTCTGTACCCATGAACTACAACATAGGCGGTAGTATACTTGACACCAAAAGTGTGATAAGAGACCTTGGGACACAGGTGGACAGTAGTCTCTCCTTTGATAATCACATCGCCACAGTAGTCAGGAAATCCTTCTAAGTGGCACACCTCATCACAAAAGGTTTCTCATCCAGAAAAAAAGAGGTCATTGTTCCCCTCTACTCATCATTCATTAGACCCATTATAGAGTACAACGCCCCTTTTGGTATGTACCTCACAAGACATCTACAACAACTGGAAAGGCTGCAGAAATACCTCACAAAGAGGATTACCAGCCTCAAACAGATGCCCTATGCAGACCATCTCAAAAAACTCCAGCTTTACTCCATCGCATATCGCCTACTCAGAGGTGATCTCTGCCTAAAATACAAAGCTATGTCAAACCCAGAGCTGTTGGACATGTTCCACTTAAAGAAATCCCAATCCCTCCAGGCTACATGCTCTAGGGACCTAAACCTTGTCACCACAATAAACAGAACATACTGGAGGGACAGATGCGTGTCCCAGAGACTTCCCATACTCTGGAATAAACTACCTATCTATATCAAACAAAGCTACTCATTAGCACTCTTCAAGAAAAATCTTGATGATTGGATGGGAAATAGGAAATCCACCCCAGGGATCACCTCTGTGGCTCTGCTCGACAGTGGCACAGGAAAATAATTTTCTTGGGTGGTAAAAGCCAGGGTATCTTTTTGGCTGGGCTTGTATAGGCCCCAGGGCCAATAGCCTAGTACCTACCTATGAACCTATGAACCTATTATCAAGTACTCTATGTTTAGTATTTCTAAACTTTCTAAGTTTATAAGAGCAATATTTAAAATCTGTCCTTATTTTTTGGACTTTTTTCTCTACGTTTTCTATGGTCTGTCCAGATTTATTGCTCTAAGAGGTTTAGAGGTTTGATGCTCATGGACATGGTCTAGGTATATCTGTGTGTAGGAATGTCAGTATCTGCCCATGTACATGCTCTAGTTATGTGTGTGCAGGAATGTCAGTATATACCCATGGACATTATCTAGGTATGTGCATGTGTGTAGGAATGTCAGTATATACCCATGGGCATCATCTGGGTATGTGTGTATAGGAATGTCAGTATATGCCCATGGATACGATCTAGGTATTTGTGTATAGGAATATCAGTATATGCCCATGGATACGATCTAGGTATGTGTGTGTAGGAATGTCAGTATATGTCCATGGACATCATCTAGGTATGTGTGTGTAGGAATGATAGTATATGCCCATGGACATTGTGATGATGTAAGGTATTGCCAGATATGCCAATAAAAGTAGGGCAGTGCATATGTAACTTATGCCAGTATGGCTAGATGGAGTTTTGTAAAGAATTATATGTCATTTGTATATCAAACTGATTTGTGCAGGTGCTTGTGTTGAAAATATATTTGTAAAGCTGCTTGTGTTAAAAAATGTACCAACAGTGGGTTCTGCTGGACAGAAAAAAATGCACCTATATGTCAGATTGCAATTGCAATTGTTAAAGTTTATTTATTTTATTTTACATTTGTTGACCGGGCTAGTCCAGCTGGTTATATGTCCATTTTCAGTGGAGGCCCGGGGAGAAAAGCTCCGCAAATTACAACAACATAAAAGGGTCAAGACAAAGACAATAACAGTATAATTTGGTACATAAGTTTTAACAACTATGGTACAAGCCTAAGATTATATATTTTATATTTCAGTAGGAAAAAGGAAAAATTTATCTAAGAATAGATGAATAAGACTAATACATTTGTATTAGAAATGGTGTAGTACAAATCTTTATAACATATTACAAAATTAGATACACCTAGTAACTTTTGATAAGAGATACTAAGGTCTCACAAAAACCTAAGAAAGAAAAACACTAGAGATCAATAGATAGACCCCGGGATTCATGAACCTTGCGCCAGGCGCCAGCATAGCGTCGGCGTTATAACGCCAAATATGGCTGCTTAGCGATTCAGGTATGAATGAATTCCACGTGCACTACCGGCGTGCGCCGGACCGTCCCCGGCGTAGGTATGCAAAACACACTGTGTGCGGTATTGCACCATGCAAATGAGGGCAATAGCGATCCACGAAGTGGCGCAGGCGTAGCGTAAGGGCACGGCAATGTAAACCAAAAAAAAACGGTTTACATTTACCCAAACATACCGGAGGAGTAACGGAAGGCTGTCAAAGTCAGGTATCATATAGGTGCAATATGCCAATGTGGAAAGGCACCGAGAATGTCCAAAGAAAATATGCACAAAATGTAAAAAATGACATAAATGGCACGTACGTAGAAAGAACAGCAGACCCCCGGGATGTGTGCACAGAAGTTGTAAAGCAATGAAATAATATGATAATGTCCGAAAAGAGCATTAGAACACAAATCAGCTGCACAGCCACCACACACCATAGTATGTATGTAAAGCTGCAACCCCAGCGCAATGGTTGTCAAGGAGTGGAGGCGGTGTCCGGCGCCGTAACCAGGTATTAGTAGTCAATTCCATGCAAATGAGGCAGATAATAGTGAATCGCAAAACGCGCCAGCGTAAGGATGGAGCAAACGGCGAGCGGTACTACACCGAGGAGTGGCCTACACGAGATACATGTCAACCACACAGGGTGTGCCACTGTAGGAGGAAGGATATTGAGGACAGCAAATCTGGGCTGTACAATGCACATTACAGCATCATGACTGGCGTGTTAGGAAATAGATGTGCTGACAGTACAGAATGCGCGTACAAATGCATGTGCACGAGGACGACTACGTTCCCGAAACCAGTCATGTGACGGCCTCACCGGCAACAACCAGGGATATAGGAAGGTAATGCGGAGAATACGAGGAAATGCGGAAGCAGTGTAAATGTATCCGTAACGAGCAATTAACACCAATCAATGCAGGAAGGGCACACGTGGGCACCTGATAAGACTGCATGCAGACACCTGCAGAACGGGAAAGGGAGGCATATGAGAGCAAAGATAATAGGGATGTAGTAGAAATGCAAAGAGCAAAGAACCGAAATAGCACAGCCAAGTACAGAGGTAGCATAACTGCGTCGCAGATAAAATGCATCATATGCCATGTGCGTGCAGGATGCAGTAATGTAAGATGCCAGGCGAAGGCAATGCAGGCAACTGTAATGTTACACTACAGGCAGTACCGTTGCAGCTGCAAGCGTAAAACCACGGAAATAATCCATGGATAGGGCCGCACAGACACACCCAATGACATCACCGGTATACAGCACAACAGTAATAAATGTGAATGCACAACACACAGCGATTTGCCAAACGCCCAACCGTAGGGTGTAAACAGACGGGCAACTTTTAACATGTATATGTTGGATCCGCCCGTGGCCGTGATGCATAGGTATGTGGCAGAGACAGACGGAGTTGCGGAGGGTGGTGCCGACAACTACCGTAGGCCTCACAGGAGAAGGAGAGTGTTCAGACCAAGGGTGACCTACCAGGGGCTGCGAGACCTGGAGATAGTAGAGCGCTACAGGGTGGACAGGGACACGTTACAGCAAATAGTGGAGCTGTGCCGGCCGTGCCTGAGAACAAGAGACAACAGAGGGGAGCCCATCCCAGTGGACACAAAGGTATGTGTGAGCTTGCGAATACTGGCTACAGGTACCTTTCAAAGGCCCACCGGGGACATAATGGGCATCTCACAGGCATCAGCATCCAGGGTACTACACCAGTTCCTGGATGCCATGTTACCACATGCCCATGAGCACATAAAGTTCCCCACATCTCAGGAGGAGTTGGCTAGCAATATGCGCCGCTTCCACCGTGTGGCACAATACCCGGAGGTCCTGGGTGCGATAGACTGTACGCACATAGAAATCAAGTCACCACCTGGGGAGCAGGGTAGACGCTACATAAACCGCAAGGGATACCCCTCCATCAATTGCCAGGTCGTGTGCAATGTGCAGGGCATTATCATGGATGTGTGTGCTGGCAGCCCTGGAAGCTACCACGACTCCCATATCTGGCATGCCTCACAGCTGTATCAGGTATTCGCCAGTGGGGACATCACACAAGGTCACCTTGTGGGGGATGCTGGCTACGCACTGGAGCCGTGGTTGATGACACCCATCAGAAATGCACACACACACATGCAAGAACGCCATAATGAGGCACACGCACAAATGAGAATAATCATAGAGCGTGTGTTCGATCTTGAAATCACGGTTCCGGTGCTTGGATACATCCGGTGGAGCCTTGCAGTACTCTCCAGGCACAAGTGCCCACATATTCATAGTATGTTGTATGCTACACAATATGATTCTGCGGAAACAGCTGCTGCAGGGACATAATGCCGGAGGGCCACCAAGCCCGCCACAACTGCCAGGGCAAGCACAGGCACAGGGCGTGCGGCGCCACGGACACACTGAGCCAGCCCCAGTAGGTAGACAGAGGCGTACCCAATATGCCTACGCCCTGGCAAAGAGGGAACGCATAGCACATACTTTGACAGTATAGGCCCCATGGACTGACACCTCCTGACCTGCACACACAGTAAAATGGACGCCACACAAACATGTCCGCCCGTAATGTGTACCGTATGTGTGGACGTATGTGTGACTCCAACAAAGGCAACGGCCAAACACTGCACACCCAATAGTCAGCAGAGCATGGAACGCCAACACCTCAACGCACGCCCCTTCAACAGCACACGGCGTAGCCATATGCTGCCACTATCGCCGCAAGTCGACCACACATGTACGCATTTGCATACACAGATACGGAAATACATATCAGTACACATGTAGAAATATATGTACGCATACACAGATAGAAAGGACAACAGGGTAATACGGAACCCAGGGATGCAAGGTCACAGATAAGTAAGACGCGAAATCACCACATATTAAACATAGTGACCGACAACCCGATCATCCTGGAGGGTGGGCAGGGCAGGTAACGCCAGCCATGGAAATGTTAACCTGCAGCAATACATATCCGCGTGTCGGGATGGTCACCGGTCCACGGTACAGTAACGGATATGTGTAGGGTCACCACCTGTCCCACGTTGTGAGGGACAGTCCACCTTTGGGCAGTTGTGTCCTGCAAAAACAATGACAAAATGGCAAATGTCCTGAGATTGTAGGACAAACCATTTCCCATAATTACTTTATTAGTTGCAGAAAACAGTTATTTTGTAGAAGAAACATCTAAATATGATAATAAACAGAATAAGCAACTGTAATGCTACAGCTTTGTATTCCGTCAAAAAAGTGAATCGCTGTCCTCTGTACTGGCCGTGGGTATGTGTTGGCATGCAAAACCTGACGTACCTACTAAAAATGTCCCACCTTGGCCATTTGAAAAGGTGGCAACCCTACATATGTGCGTGTCATATCCATAGGACATGAGTGCGGAGATACACGCCGCCACCGGCGATGCGGCCAACGTAGGTATTGTGTCCAACCGTCGGTGCGAAGCGGAAAGCATACCAGTGAAGTGTACGACATTATGAGGAACGTACCTCATCTGGTGTGTAAAACAGTGCATGTTCCTCGCAGTTCCTCCAAGTTCCACATTGAAAATGTCTCTCAAACAACCATTGTTAGGAATGTATATAAATGACATCCTGGTAAATAGAATGTACTCATAGTAAGTTAGTAAAGGTTCTTCACTGTAAGTAAATCAGCATATCATAATCAACCTATGACCTACTTAGCTGAAGTTGTCACTATGCCATTACTATGTGTTCCACATTATGCCCATGTGTTTCACATTACTACTGTGTGTGTTCCCCACTCCGGAAATAGAAGGTTGACAGCCATGGCGGCAATATGTGTATGTGTGAGGTGAGGTTGTCGTGTGTTCCGCTGTGTGTGTGTAATGTGTGTGCCAGTGTAAACTGTGTATGAAGGTGACATGTCACAGCCGGAGTGTAATAACAGGCGTAGGCATACAGTACAGGAACCATAGGCGTATGTACAGCAGTACCCACAAAGTAGTACCGACATCTCCTCAGTGGCTATGCATGTGGCGTAAAATGATGCAAAGCGAAATGTCCCAAAGTGTACCACAGGGCCATAGCAAACAGGAGATGCAAAGGACGATGTACAAACCACGACCGTAGGTATGGCGGCCATAACGTACACTCCACACGGTCCGTCGGCAACGTTACACAGCATCAGGCATGTATGGCGAAAATACGAATGTGCCATCCCGGCACCGATCGTGAACAGTCACGGTCCGGTAAATACCGCGGTGTGTTCCACGACCGTGACGTAAGCAAGCGGCACACGAATAGGAGGCTACCGGTAGCATACAGTCCGCCCCAAGTATAGGACCACAATCACCGTAACTATCAGCGACAAAATGCCAATGGATGGTAGGCACGGACGAACATCCGCAGATATATAACCGATGTGAAGGAGGAATACGTGCAGGAAGCACACATGCAGGCGATACCGACAGCAGACGACATCAACAAAACAAACATTCCCGAACAACACAGGTAACCCGCAGCTCCCCAAGCACGGATGGAGCACACACACAAGCATATCTGGTATGTATAAATGCAAGACTCACACCGTACCGTCACCCACATCCGCAGATATACCCCATTGCACATATCAAAGGGATAACAGCTAAAACAGTAGCAAACACATACAGGCAGTGAATGACAGCGGCATACCCACAACAAGCTCCTGGGAAACACTAGCGGCTCATGCATCCATGCATGCGCTATGTACAGGAAAATTACAGCCATGTAACACATTTGAATGCCGCCAGGACACGGGGACCCACATGTCGAACACAATACCATACCCAACACACACAATCCACGGCTAACACCACAGCGAAATGTACCCGACAACACACATAGCGGATGCAGTCACACAAACATGATACAATACATACCATCCTCACGAAGGTATTGCAAATAACCAACGGCCACACGAGGAAAGAACCATGGCCTAGTGCCGACGCGTAACGAACGAAAGGAAGGGGGATCACCGCTGATATGCGCATAAGTACACACCGAGGAACAGCTATTGGCCTGATTAACCCACATGCATCAGGCAACGACGAATATAAGGAAGACCCCCTGGATATTCAAACCGTATGTTCATACCGAACGCAGACAAAGTAGACAAAGAGAAAAAGGGGAATAGAGACGAAATCAAAACAAAAGGCCGGAAAGGTATGTCGAACCCACGACATGTACTGGTGTGTAACGCACGATACGTATGACAAATCTGTACAGTATGTGAACGGTGTGTGTAGGTAAAGATACCTGTCCATCAGGCAGAGAGAGGCGAAGGTTGGATATGTAATGCTAAAACGCGCAGCATACCAACAACTGTGGACAACGTGTGCACAGCAGTGGGACAACATGTAAACACCGCGATAACCCCAGGGCGGCTTGCCACCCTTTCAAAAGGCCAAAGTGGGAAATCGTCGGGACACACTTCAGATGTTACAGGTGGACACATACCCATGGTCAGTACAAAGGTTAGAACTCTACTCTTTTGCATAATGAAATGTGTAGTCTTGTAGCAGTTCAGTTGCTTATTGTGTGTCTTGTAACAGTTAGGAATGTACATACATAAATAAGTATGTTATGCAACTCTTACATAAGAATGGGATATAGTGATGTCCCACAATCTCAGGACATTTGCCATTTGTGATACATTTGTCAGGACACAACTGCCCAAGGAGGGACTGTCCCTTGCAAAGAGGCACAGGTGGTAACCCTACCCCAGGTCTGCCATAGGGGTTGCAAACACAGAACAATGCCACCACCCACGCCGATGTTGGCAGTGGATATCCAACACTGAAGTGCCACAGCAGGATAGGACATTTATGTATAGTGTCACAGCACACATGTGCATGGGCATATACCGTCGATGTCATACGGAATGTGCGCACGACGTGCACCTATCCCACGCAGTAGGGGCGACTATGTCAATTATGTGTAATGCAAAGCTGGCATGATGGATATGTTCACAAATCATAGACAGTATCACAGGCATAGCATGCATGATGGAGCGATGGGCTAATGTTATATACATACACAAGATATGTATGGCCTGCACATATGGGACAATGTAGTAGCAGAATAGGTACCGAAATGGAGGTAACAGCAAGTGACCATGTCCAAACGTTCCATAGCAGGTGCAATGTGTGCCACAATGATGTCCAGCAGGGCCGTGTGTAAACACATGTGCAATGTACACAGTACTGACACCCCCCCCCATGGTAGTGTCCACTGAACGGCAGAACTGGATGTCAACTGTCATGTCTATACAATACGTCCGCTGTGGTGGTACCATGGGTGTGTGTCACCCACCAGCAAGGCAGCTATCACACGACTAGTGACACAGTGTGCCCCTGTGGGATGTGCACAGGACCTATGTCCCACAGCATGGTGTGTGTCCAGTCTGTGGATGTCACACAGACGCCCGGGCTGAGCAATGTGGCATGTGTGCACACATGCAGGACTGCTACTCCCCCCCTGCCCACAGCAAACGCCATGTAGGAGTACTACATGCATCAGTACTGTGGAGAACATGGCCCATGGCAGAGTACATTACACCCTGTGTTAGTGGCATGCAGGTGAGCACAGATGTGTTACATGACTGTCATTTGCATATGTCAACTGTCTGAGCTGGGTAGAGAGCACAGCATGACTATACTGAGACATGTAACGTTGTATCCATTGTGTAAGGTACACCACACATGTGTCATTGTAACACGCCTGCGTGTACATGTGTGTATGGCACAGGTACAAGGGCACCCAAGGTATCAGCTAGACATACGGTCCAGAAATGTGTAGTCCTGCACATGTGTACCCACGCTATGGTGTAATATGGCAACCACAGCACCATGTGGGCCATGTGTGTGTACATCAACCATGTACAACGTGATATGCCTGTATAGGGACAGTATCCATGTGATACACACCGCATGACTGTCAGTATGCAAAGGTGATGTGTATGCACTATGTGTGATGTAACTGATGCAATGATATCTACATGATATATCTGCCACACTGACACCTGTATGGGTGTCAGCAACATGAGCAGGATGAGCTAGAATGCTGCCAGGTATGTAGAAGTGGTACATGTAGGCATGTACAGTACTGTGTGACAGCAGGTAGTGTACGCATGCAAATACTGAGCATGAGGCGCCACATGTCTGAGGAACGTGCAATGCCACACGTCCCTGAAATGTTGTAGTCAGCATGATATGCCTGCACCACTGTGTGAACTGTACAGAAGGCACATGGCGAAGCATGCCGATACATAGTGCGATGTGATGCTGGATGTGTACACTGTCAATAGCATAAAGTGGAATGGTGCTGAAGGGCAAAGAGCGGATCATGTCTGATGTGATACCCTCTGTACCACCCCAACCACCCATGCAATAATATGACAGGTGGCCAGCATGGGATGTGGTGTGCTGTGGCGCACAGAAGCCCAACAAGGGTGCCAGGAAAGGCATGCAGGTAGTCATTGAGTGTGTGAAGCATGTATGTCAAGATGTGGCCCAGTGCCATACTGAATGGCCCAGTCATGGGTGTAGAGATGCAGCCCCATACGTGCAATGCAGTACCATCCATGTGTAGTGTGATAGATGTGGTAGTGTGGTGGTCAGGGTGCACAACGACATGAATGGGCTAGCAGTCACTGACGTGTGCTGCTGCAGAGACATGTAACAGCCAGGTTGGCGGGATACAACAACTACGGCGGTTGGAGGTGACATTGGGACTGTGTTCCCAGACATAACATGTGCATGACAGTACTATGTATGTGTCCACAGGGTTAATACAATGTCCAGCCAAGGATTGGAACCCTGTAGTGAGTGAGAGTGTGTATTGTTGGTAGGTACCCCATTGGCAGGCAGGATGCCAGCAACATCTGTGTCGTCAATGCCTGCATGACCGTGGTATGCTGCATTGAATGTGGATGTAGTCAAACAGCAGAGACATACCACCACACTGCGTGAGGGCCCACACTGCAATGTCTGGCAGTCATGTGTAGGTAGCTAGCTGTGGAGTATGTCATGCACCAACAGGACACACCATGACTGTCAAGTGACACACAACACACAGGTGAACAAAACTACCGTGCAACAGCCTGCACATGTGCCCATACAGCACGTGTGCATGGAACAGGAATACCACTGTGGCGTCTGTGAAAATACCAGCACCACCATGTCTCAGTGTGGAATAGCATGGTCCCTACCAGTGTGTAAATGTAGCAGAAGTGCACTGTGATCACTGTTGGCATAGGCACATAGACTGTCCATCGGACGGGGTGCCATGCCCTCAACTACCTCTGTCAGTGGATGTCAGTAATACCGGCTGTAGTGTGTATGTACCATGCATGCTGCTATGGTTGTGTGCTTAGGGTGTGGCTAGCAGGGATGGTAAGCATGGATGTTCAGCAAACAGAGGGGAGGTGTGTAGGCCTAGCATACAGACACATGGAGGTTTGGTGCATGCTGAGGGTAGTGCAGGTATGGTATGTGTCGTGTAATGTGTCACCCAGCTATGCGTACTGCATGGCCAAGCATGTGTGGGTACGTGGGAGTCCATACTAGGGAAGGTCGTGTTGCTGGCAATACATAGCAGTAGCAACTGTCCCAGGTGCAATGTACAGCATGCCAACCCGACTGGCATGTAACCTGTGGTGTACAGTGTCTGCACTGTCGCGTGTCACAATGTGTGTAGTGGCCACAAACATGGGTATCTGAACATGGACTACCTATGATGCAATGTGTCATGGGAAAATACAGTATGTGTGTAAATCACGGTGTGGTGTGGGAACCACCCACCTGTGTGTGTTGCAGTCCAGGTATGTGACTGGGAGGTATGATCTGTGTACAATCTGGACTGGCAGGTGTGCCGTGTAGGGCATGGAGGCAGGTCCCAGGCACCGAGATAAATGACATGTGTGCTGTACTGTGTGTGCAGTGCTACTGTACAGCACAGTGGAGGGTGTAAGCATTGTCACACATCACTGCATGCTGTGCCTACCTGTGACAGCCCTGCCAGAGGCAGACATGTGACACCGCTACACAGGCAGCATAGCATGAGAAGATGTACATGTGGGCTGCACACCTTAGCCAGATGTCCACACGTCATGTGTGCCACGGTAGTGTGGTTCAACACGACTATCAGACTGGACAAACAGCACATGCCTGCATAACAACAGTATGACCATAGTCAACAGTCCCAGTGACAGAGTAGGCCAATGTAGACTATCCCTGCATGCAGACCAGTGGCTACTGGACACCTGGCTAGACACACACCTGGACGGTTAATCCACCATTGAGCCATCACATGTCCACGCCCATGTGGGCCGTACAATGTCATCACAGGGTGGTCACAATAGCAGGTGGCAAGGCAGACACGGTGTACCAGGTGATGTGTCATGTGTGCATATGTTGAGTAGCACAGCCGTTCACATGTCTGCAACATACTGGTGCACGATGTATACTGTTACATGATGAATGGAACTGCACTGTCACCCACTACAGGGCCAGCTGGCACAGGTGTGGTGTGACTGGTGTAACCCATGTTTGCACAGGATACACACTGCTGTTGTAGGCAGCCATGCTGGTGGCCACCAGTGATATATGCAGTGGTCATACAAACATACCGTACACAGTGTTCAGGCAGGAATGTCAATTGTCGTGGACGATGTGCTGCTATGTGAATGTGGGTGTTTGTTGTGAATGTCACACATCCAGAAGACACCATCTGGTGCAGTCATGGTTGTCAACACCGGTACACACATCCACAGCAGTCAGAACCCAGTCCCGACAATGTGTGTCAGTCACCCTTGTACCGTGTGACATATGTGCACATGGCGGAACACCTCCCACTGTCATCTAAGCTGGCTACATGATGGCTGGAATGTGCTGTAGAAATGTACAATGCTGGTAGCCCAATGAAGTACCTGGAATCAGACACAGTACACTATGTCAGCCATGTAAACCATGCACAACAATGACTGCCCAACAGACACAAACAATGCATTGACACATGGAACATGTGCTCATGACAACCCCACTGAGGTATGTTGCACATATAGATGTACAATTGTCATCTATGGCCATAGCATGGATGCAGACACACATACTCCACAGGTAGTACCATGTGATGTAGGTAGGGGGGCATTGCTTGTGTATATGTCACAGTAGATGTACACAGACATGTCCTGCATAGCCGTCATGTAGGGGTAGCTGTGGTATGTCACTACTGGACATGCCCATACAGAGTACCATGTCCCGCAGGAGATGTGTTAGGTGTGTACCACATGTGACATGCTGACAACAATCTGCGATGTGTATGGCTGCTGGTGTACCTGTGTGACAATGTCTGTGATGGGTGCAAAGGCACATAGTATCGTATTGTATGCACACAAGCCCCACATAGCTGCATAGCCTGAACATGCAGTACAAGGAGTGTGTGGGATGATAGCAACCCACAGGTGGAGATGGGTATGGACGGCCCACAACCACATGTGTGTGTACGGTGTTCACGTCCACGACACATGAGCATCTGAGAGGCTAGCGTCACAGTTGTACAGGGTCGCATGTACATATGTTCCACAACATCCCTGTATGTCCCACCACTGGCCTGTGGACCGATGGACAACAAGCAAATGTGCAGGTATGAGATGTGCACAGCACATCACAGATGCCTACCGTAGAACAGGCCTACCATGTAGACATGTGCACAGTAGGTCTGCGCCACCTGCAGTCAAACACGTTAGGTGCCAAACCACACCAATAGTCCGCCAATGACACAGATGGGCGTGCATGCCTCTGTGTATGTATGTCTGTGAATGGCTCCGCATAGCAATATAGCCGTGTCACCATTGTGAACAACAATATGAATGGGTCGTATGTGTGAGGGTGCATCATATGTGTATGGTCAGATCGACGATACCATCAGTGGGCCTGCTATGTGAACATCCATGTCCCCATACATGGATACCTCTGCTGAGGCCAACACCACATTCACACAGGGAGGGAAGGCGGTGTGTAGTGCAGCAGCAGACATGTGGGTGGCAGCGGCAATGTATGTACACATATGTGTTACCCACATCAGTTCAGGCAGATATCCATGTGCATGGGATAGCGGTGTGTGTACACATACAGCACTGTGTCGATCAACATCCCAGCACATAGCACCTGCCAGGGCTACAGTGTATGCATGGATGTGTGATACCTGCATGCACCACACACACCCTCAACAAGCAGCGTGCAGCATACCTCGCTGGAGGACAGTGTCCACACCATGGTGATAAACATGTGGAATGTCCATTTTCACACAGCTATGACAAAAGCAATGGACAGCCACCCTGCCAATACTGTCAGCCCCTGAGTGGGTCACACCCATTGCCATGTATGTGGCATACCCTGCCATATCATGCAGAGATGACCAGCAAGGCTGCATGAGCTATCACAGTCCCACATGGTGCAATGGACAAAAGGCACTCTCACTATCAACCATACACAGTAGTAATGTGGTGGCGATGCACCCTGTCATGTTACAGGTGCTGTGTGATGCTCTGCACAATGTGTGCGTGTACATGCTATGCATGGCCTTTCCTGCCAATGTGTCATGGTTACACATTGCTCCATGTCTATCACATACGTAACACAGGTGAGCTGGGGCAAGTTGTCCAGCACCGGTACAGTGCTGTGTGGAAGTACATGGCACAACACATGCATGTGCAGGTGTCCATGTGTATGTGTACAGTGCCACTGCTGACGTTCACAATGGACACAGACGTGATGTGTACTGACATATACACAGTGTACAGGTGAACAGTAGCACAGACGTCACATGGGGACATATGCCAACTGATATGGACATAGGTGCAGCCAGGTACACATGTCCATGGCAGGCTAACATCTACATGGTGCGTGCACAGTGTGATGGGGTGGCACACAGATATGATGTGACACCCAGTGCTCAATGGTGTGAAGCCACAACATCGGCTGTGTCACCGCCACGATGCCCTTCACAGATCACTGTGCAGATGTCGTACATGTCATAGCAATGCATTTCCAACAGTATGCCAGCACAGCAGTGTGAATGTGACCTGCCACCATCATTATGTCTTCCAGATAATGCCACGTTCCTGGCTTCCACCATTTAGCCGACAGGAGGAGGAGGTCATCATACCATACCTCCAGAGTAACTACAACGCCCTGTTTAGCCATGTGCCACAGCAGGCACAAGAACGGCAGGAGATGTGGGAGGAGTTGTGCAGGAGGGTGAACAGCGTGGGTGGAACCAACCGCAGCTACCAACAAATCCGCAGGCACTGCACAGACCTGATCCGGCATGCAAGACAGCGTGCCGCTGCAATCGCCAGGCAACAACGTGGGACAGGTGGTGGGCCACCAACACAGCCCCCACTCACAGCTACGGAGGAGCTCCTGGCCAGTCTGGGGACACCCACGGAACAACACGCAGAACCACTTGCGTCCATCGTGGAGGTGGGTGTCTCCCGAGCTATGAGCCTGGAGCTGCATGGTAAGTCAGTGTTGCATGTTTGTATGATAGGCGACGTGGGTGTGGGTGTAATAGTACAACACATGATATAGCAATACATGCCAGGTATATGGCCACACAAGATGCAAACCATTGTATGCTATGTTGTGTTAGCAGACATGTGCATAGCACATGCAACCACACACATGCATGATGTGTCATGCACAGTGCTGACCGTGGAGATAGTAATGGCTAATGTGTATACCTTTGTGTAATGCCTTTACAGGTTCGTCTGGCGTGTCGCAAGGCCAAGGGTCTGTTGCAGGTAAGTCTGTTGCCAGTCAAACGCATGTTCTGCTGTATTGATATTCCCCATGTGTCTAGGCATGACATGCTCACCTGTGTGTGCCCCGTCACGGTATACAGCTCGCACCACCCGACATACACACCACCCATGTACAGTAGATACACCCGTTACCGTGGAGTGGTATGACACCACACAACCAATTGGTGTGTTACGTGCATTCAGCTATGCATACAATGGTGTAGGTGTTACACAATGGCTGCATGTGTAGTATGCATTGGTATGCCAGTGCAGTATGGACACAGTACCACAGAGTGAGCTGTGATCTGGCCAGAGCACAGGTGTTACCAATGTGACCCATGCCCCTGCATCGGTGCACACGTTGTGACATGGCGCATGCCATGTCCCATGCACGTGGATGTCTGGCTGCAGCATTGTCACACCATGATATGACCTATGCACAACATAGCAGACATACACACTGTCAGCATATCCGTAAAGAATGTGACACGTCACACTAGTATGGGTGTATGTCACATGGGCCACCACAGGGCCGTGTGCACAATGTCTACCACACACAATTGTCAATGAGTCAGACAGACAAGGCCATGGTTGATACCTACAGGCATGTTGCCACACAGCACATCCACAGTGGGTACTCACCATTGCACCCTGTACACACATAGTGGGTTCATCAATGTAGTGGACCCCCTGGACATCTGATGTAGTACACCAGTGACATGACATTCCTCTCCACAGCTACTACAGGTGCCTCCAATGTCCACCATATATGTGCTGCTGAGCAGCTGAACTGGCTTACAGACATGGCAATGTAATGCGTCCAGGTCACTCATCGCACAGACACATAGCTGTGTCCTGCTACTGTGCAGTGGCACAGAGCCCGCACCACACACCGTACAGCTATGCACACAGCTCACAGCAAACGTACCTACACAGACATCACTGTTACACATACATTGTATCTGTACACTGTACACATAACACTGCACCATGACAGCCATCATGATGTGGTGCATGCGGTGGACACCATCTTCACACGTCCACATGATACCGCATGTTTGCGGTGTACATTACATACTGTTGGCAGCCATGTGTACTCCCAACTTGCCCGCGCCACACGGTGTATCACGCTGATGCATGCAAACTACCATGAATGTGTGTACTGCATGCCTACTAAATGACACCTGCCTGTTGTACTGTCCCCACCAGGGCAGTGTACATACTGCCACTATGAATGTCTGGTCTGCATTCACTGGTCTGTGTTGTGTGAATGCTGCATGCCACCTGCATAATCACATGCATGCTGTGTGTGTGTGTGTGTGTGTGTGTGTGTGTGTGTGTGTGTGTGTGTGTGTGTGTGTGTGTGTGTGTGTGTGTGTGTGTGTGTGTGTGTGTGTGTGTGTCTGTATTGTAACCGATGGTATGTCTTTGTATTGACAGGTGCTGTAGGTGCGTTCCCCTCCTGCGGTCAATCTGATGCTAGTGTCCCCACAGATACTAGTGGTGATGAGCATGTGCATGAGGCACAGGCAGGGTCGTCACAGGCAGAGACTGTGCCACTGGAGAACATCACACATACGTCCCTTTCATCCCTGCACACGGTTCAGATGCCGACACATACCCCAACACCGTTGCCCATAGATGACGGTCAGTCAGCGTCTGTTGTCCCCGAGCAGGAATGTGTGGTGGCTGCAGAAGGTGTGGGGACACACGATGTTGCCAGTGTAAGGACTGGTGCAGTGCCACGCAGGCATGTGGCAGGTGCTGCCCATAGGGGGAGCACCGCTAGACATACACCTGCCGTCCAGGGTGCAGCAGCTGGTATAACCAGACGCATGTTCCAGACTGTAATGGCGGCGCAGGCACGTGCTGAACGGCAGAACCAGGAGGGGCAGAGGCTGCAGAGGTCCGCAATCCGTACCCTAAATGACAGCATCCAGGCATTGGCGAATGCACAACAGCATCTTGCCGATGTTCTGGATAGGAGATTGGGCGATATGGCTGGTCTCATCGACCGAGGCTTGGCCATCCTTGAGCGTGTGCAGTCCGTGCAGGAACACCAGGTAGGGGTGAGGCATAGGGCACGTGGGCGTGTGCCAGCAACACCACCTGCTGCAGGTCAGCGTGTGCGTGCCACCTCCCATGCCCACACAGACAGTGATGGTAGCAGTAGCACTGCAGCTGCTACCACACCATCCACACCAGGACAGAGCAGGCCACGTGGACGTGGCCCTGGACGGCCCCGTCGTGGGCACGTTTCCAGCGGACATGTGACATCGGAGAGTGGACAGTCTGTACCTCCACCCGGTCGTGCCTGTGTGACCCCAGGCAGGCGCGGGTCACTTCGCCGGCAGACACAGTGAGCCGTAACACCTGCACTGTACAGTCAGGGGCTGCCAAGCATACCCCCTGTAGGCATCACAGATGACTGAACTGTGTACACACACACCCACACACAGCAGACACAACTGTAGGGCTCCACCACACCCACATGCAATCTACATAGTCATGCCCACTCAATGCACTGGCCCTTACACACACACATGATGTCATCCATTGGTACAGCCCATGCCTGTGGCACACATATCACCCTGTGCAAATGATTAAGTCTCTGCCGCATAACTGTGAGCCACACCATCAATGCACGGTTAAGCTGACATATTATGATGCACAGGGTGGACACGATAGTGAGAGGTGTATGTGATACCTGTGTCCGCATAGTGCGTGCTGTGTATGTTGTGGTGTGTGTGTATGGCTGGTGACAGGTGTGTATGTGATGTGTGTTGTGCACGGACATCATGCAGCAGACATACCATGCAGGACAGGTGCAGCATTCATTGATATGTGTACACAGTATGTGTGGTGGTTACATGTGTAGCACCATGTCGGTGCAGTTAACCCGTATGATACTGATGGTGTACTTGCGTGCCTACTGGGAGCACTGTAATTAGTTCCCCACGTGTAGTCGTGGTGTACCCACAGGCATGTCTGGCAAAATCAGCATAGCACAGTTACCCACATCTGGCATGGACCCCTACATAGGTACATAGGCACACATGAACGTGACAGGATATGTGCCCTACGACATGTGTGGACCTAGCATGACTGTGTGTGGCATCTAACACCCCTCAGGATGGGGATGCCATATCCATCAGTCCCCAGTCCCTGGTCTAGCAGTGACACACAGAGGTTGACTGGCGGATAACTATAGTCACACATCCACACGTCAGTAGCAGTCCTGGACAAAGGCAGTCAGGGCCTTTCCTTCACATGGCCTGGCACTCCTCGGCGTGTTGTAGTGTGTGTCTGGCCGTTACCCTGTTCCCCCAGCACGCCCCACTCATCTTTGGGTTGAGGTGTCTGACAGTCGCTTCTGTGCCCGTGTTCGCATGGGGCCTGGGAGGTGGAATGTGCCCATGTCACCCAGGTCAGACATGGCCGTGTATGTCGGGCACAGATCACCACGGAGCAGCTGTGCTGTGCAGATCCACAGCCAGTGTCCCCTTGGCCGTGCACCTTGTGACACATGTCCTAGCACCGTCATCCCCGTCTTGTGGAACGTTTGCGGTCCTTCCGAGTGCTGCAGGCGTCAGGTTAGCTACAGGCCACATGTGCCATTGTACGCAGTCATTGCACTGGTGTGTGATGTGTACAGGGGTACAATGAACACCCCTGATGTGGTTGCCATTCCATCCAGACCAGGAGGCCACAATGGAATGTCTTCACACCCACATTGCCATTGTGTGTGTTGACAGAGGTTGCCAACAGGTGTGGTAGCCATTACCCTGAACATGTCCACCATCTTTAATGGCGTACCACCTACATGTGACATTGGGACGAACATGTTCTTCACACTGGGTAGGGCTGCACCTTCTCTGGCATTTGGTAGCAGGCCATGGCTCTGGCACCAGTCAGCCATGTCTATGACACCCTAGGTGGATGTTCGTGTAACATGGGGTGCTGGGTATGTCGGCCCGTGCGTAGACATCTGCATACCTTGTCTGCTACAATCCCCCTATGATTGCATGCACATTGGAAGGTCGGATGCCATATGGCAGGGTGCACAGGAGTGAGCCCTGTGGGCCTCCACTGGGTCCAGATATGAGTGTGACAAAGCACCTTCAGCACCAACCCTGTGTGGTGTGACCTCCAACCTGTGTGAGAAGCATCGGGTGACATATGTCCCCACATGTATGCTGGCGAGCCTTTACATGGGTCCCATGTGTAGTGTGCTCTGAACGCTCCCACCAGGTCATGGTACATGCAAACCCACATATCCCCATCAATGGCCTTGGTGAACACTCCAGACTGGACGAGCAGGCTCGGGAGGCAGGATCCGCCCTTGACTATGTAGTTGTGGGTATGTTCCGGTATTGGCTGTACACCGCTATCTGTAACCATGACCACCTGTATGGACCTCCACACAGCTTTGCAGACAACACTTGTCAAGCATATAGGGTGTGGCTGTTGACAGTCCATAGGAGCACTACCCTGGCATAGTGGGACCACAGATGCCATATGGCATCCATTGGGGACATAGCCCATAGTAAGGCTAACATGACACAGTGGCCGCATGTGTGGGCCGAGGGCCTCAAAGAGGATGGGTAGCACACAGCCAGGGAAACCATCGGTGCCCATTGCTGACATGTCAAACGCCATAGAGATATGGGATCACCCCAGGCCATATGACATGTTTGGGAGGATACACTCTGGTGGGATGGATATGTTCCCTGTTGGGGGATGTATGCATGGAACATGTCCTGTGGTATGCAGACAATGTCTGTGGGTGCAGTGACTGTTGTACCATTCTGGACCATTTCCAGGCAGGTCTGTGTGCCCCAACCATGTCCTTACCACAGTTAGGGAAGGCCCTGTGGTTGTCTCATGTGCCCTCTGCAGTACCACTCCCACGGCGGACCTGGATGTTGGTATGTGGGGCCGTATGGTGACGCCGGTATGAATGGGTGATGGTTTCCCTGGTACTGTCATTGCCCTGCCATGTAGTAGCTCCAACTGTTGATGTACAGGTAGTCAGTGGCTGCGGTCCACCACACCATGTGCCTACCTGTGGTGGACAAGGTCCTGATGTCATCATGTTTGCCTGTTGCAGACATGCATGTGGGTGGTCGGGGAAGGCATTCGGTAGGCATTTTCCGGTCTGGCCTCTGTTCAACATTGGCATGGAGGACATGTAGGGTACCACACCGGTCATATGATGTGTGTGGTTTTCTGTGGAGAGGTCATCACTGAGGTCCCCCATGCTGGTGTTGGTTACAGTGAGTGGATGACCAGTGGATCCACTATACGGTCTTGCATCACCATTGAGGGCTGTACATCCTGTGTGGGGCATATCCTCACCATGCGTGATGGGCAGAACTGTCAGACATCCCCCCCCCTGGTATGTATGGTGCATGGCTGTTTAACAGTGGCCAGGTGTGTGAACACCTGGGACTGCTGGCGTACTGTGTTGTGCCATGGGTAATGTTCCCAGGCTATGTATGGGTGGTTCATGTCACCCAAACGGTGCTGTTGTGAGAGCATGCCCACTCACCAGTGTCCTCAGGACATCTGTGAAGGTATCCTGTGTTTGTGAGGGTTGTCTGTAGCATGCAACAAACTGTAGGCCAGTCCTACACATGGTTAATTGCACCTACATATTCCCCGCAGCAACAACAACGTCTGTGGCATGACCGGGTTACTGTTGTGTGGCCGGACACACAGGATGGTCCGCATTCCGCCACCCATGCCGTCGCACCATGTGTATGCATGTCTGATCTGTGCCGACTCTAAGTGTCTGAGCATGCCCAGTAGGCAGCTGTGTAGATAGACACACAGCACAGTGCACACCGCAGCCGTCTGCAGTAATACCCTGGGTGCATGCCTCTATCCCCTCAACGCCACGTCTGTGGCATGGCCAGGTTTCTGTTGTGTGGCTGGACACACGACGGTCCACATTCGCCACCCATGCCGTCGCAACATGTGTATGCATGTCTGCCCTGTGCCGAGTCTAAGTGTCTGAGCATGCCCAGTATGCAGTGATGTACTGATCAGTAGTTACTTGTTATTCTCGACTGCAGCACTAACGTGTTAGTGTACGGCGACCTTGGGATGGTAACAGACTGCGTGACTGCGCACTCTGTCCGAACACCCGAGCGGCCGCATTGCCTTTGCAAATGATACCACTCACGTAGGGGTATGCCTCCTGACAGCTCTGCTCAGTAAACTTCGGTAGCGCGTTCTGTAAATGCTTCATACTGTAGTGTGTTCATGTAGATAGGCGTAGGTTCGTCCCCCGTCCTTTCCGTGTGTGTGTGTGTGTGTGTGTGTGTGTGTGTGTGTGTGTGTGTGTGTGTGTCTGTGTGTGTGTGTGTTTCCATCTGCCTCTGCGACTGATTATGCTTTTAGACGCTCCGCAACACATGCCTTGGCTATTGCCAACTATTGTCTTGCGGGTGCCGTCAGCAGCCTACAAGTATGCCTGTGACAGCGCTCTGTTTAGCAAACTCGGTAGCACGTTCTGTAAATGCTTCATACAGTAGTGTGTTCATGTAGATAGTCGTAGGTTCGTCCCCCGTCCCTTCCGTGTGCGTGTGTGTGTGTGTGTTTCCAGCTGCCTCTGCGACTGATTATGCTTTTAGACGCTCCGCAACACATGCCTTGGCTATTGCCAACTATTGTCTTGCGGCTGACGTCAGCAGCCTACAAGTATGCCTGTGACAGCGCTCTGTTTAGCAAACTCGGTAGCGCGTTCTGTAAATGCTTCATACAGTAGTGTGTTCATGTAGATAGTCGTAGGTTCGTCCCCCGTCCCTTCCGTGTGCGTGTGTGTGTGTGTGTTTCCAGCTGCCTCTGCGACTGATTATGCTTTTAGACGCCCGCAACACATGCCTTGGCTATTGCCAACTATTGTCTTCTGGTGACGTCAGCAGCCTACAAGTATGCCTGTGACAGCTCTGTTTAGCAAACTTCGGTGGCGGTAGCGCTAGCGTTCTGTATATCCTTCTTACTGTAGTGTGTTCATGTGGATAGTCGTTGCTTCGTCCCCCTCCCTTCCGTTTGTGTCTGTCTCTGTGTGTGTGTGTGTTTCCAGCTCGTCTGCGACTGATTATGCTTTTAGGCGGCTCAACACATGCCTTGGCTATTGCCACCTATTGTCTGGCTGACGTCAGCAGCCTACAAGTATGCCTGTGACAGCGCTCTGTTTAGCAAACTCGGTAGCGCGTTCTGTAAATGCTTCATACAGTAGTGTGTTCATGTGGATAGTCGTAGGTTCGTCCCCCGTCCCTTCCGTGTGTGTGTGTGTGTTTCCAGCTGTCTCTGCGACTGATTATGCTTTTAGACGCTCCGCAACACATGCCTTGGCTATTGCCAACTATTGTCTTGCGGGTGATGTCAGCAGCCTACAAGTATGCCTGTGACAGCGCTCTGTTTAGCAAACTCGTTAGCGCGTTCTGTAAATGCTTCATACAGTAGTGTGTTCATGTAGATAGTCGTAGGTTCGTCCCCGTCCCTTCCGTGTGCGTGTGTGTGTGTGTTTCCAGCTGCCTCTGCGACTGATTATGCTTTTAGACGCTCCGCAACACATGCCTTGGCTATTGCCAACTATTGTCTTGCGGGTGACGTCAGCAGCCTACAAGTATGCCTGTGACAGCGCTCTGTTTAGCAAACTCGGTAGCGTTCTGTAAATGCTTCATACAGTAGTGTGTTCATGTGGATAGTCGTAGGTTCGTTCCCGTCCTTCCGTGTGTGTGTGTCTGTGTGTGTGTGTGTTTCCAGCTGCGTCTGTGACTGATTATGCTTTTAGACGCTCCGCAACACATGCCTTGGCTATTGCCACCTATTGTCTTGCGGCTGACGTCAGCAGCCTACAAGTATGCCTGTGACAGCACTCTGTTTAGCAAACTCGGTAGCGTTCTGTAAATGCTTCATACAGTAGTGTGTTCATGTAGATAGTCGTAGGTTCGTCCCCCGTCCCTTCCGTGTGTGTGTGTGTTTCCAGCTGTCTCTGCGACTGATTATGCTTTTAGACGCTCCGCAACACATGCCTTGGCTATTGCCAACTATTGTCTTGCGGGTGATGTCAGCAGCCTACAAGTATGCCTGTGACAGCGCTCTGTTTAGCAAACTCGGTAGCGTTCTGTAAATGCTTCATACAGTAGTGTGTTCATGTAGATAGTCGTAGGTTCGTCCCCGTCCCTTCCGTGTGTGTGTGTGTTTCCAGCTGTCTCTGCGACTGATTATGCTTTTAGACGCTCCGCAACACATGCCTTGGCTATTGCCAACTATTGTCTTGCGGGTGATGTCAGCAGCCTACAAGTATGCCTGTGACAGCGCTCTGTTTAGCAAACTCGGTAGCGTGTTCTGTAAATGCTTCATACAGTAGTGTGTTCATGTAGATAGTCGTAGGTTCGTCCCCCGTCCCTTCCGTGTGTGTGTGTGTGTGTTTCCAGCTGCCCCTGCGACTGATTATGCTTTTAGACGCTTCGCAACACATGCCTTGGCTATTTCCAAATATTGTCTTGCGGGTGACGTCAGCAGCCTACATGTATGCCTTCGACAGCGCTCACGCCAGTTATCTCGGTAGCCCGTTGTGTAATTGATTCATACTGTACT
Source organism: Protopterus annectens (assembly GCF_019279795.1). Taxonomy (NCBI): domain Eukaryota; kingdom Metazoa; phylum Chordata; order Ceratodontiformes; family Protopteridae; genus Protopterus; species Protopterus annectens. The sequence continues at coordinate 1,580,517,205 of NC_056728.1, read as the reverse complement.
GAGTTCATGTAAATAGGCGTAGGTTCATCTCCTGTCCCTTCCGTGTGTGTGTGTGTTTCCGTTGCTTTCGACCATACATCTGAATAAGCAAATTGTTACAGTGTTCACAATCAACAGTGTGATATTTAAAATCATGTTAGGACTCACATTGTTGTTTGTGAACATTCGTAGACATAGCATATTTCCTGCACACGTTGTGGAAACAACGAAAACGTTGCATGTTTTCATGAACTGTTCAAATGTTACGAAGACTTGTGTTGTGTCGAACTACGGTGACTATTCTTGCTGCAGGTTTCCGGTTTGTTTGTGTTGCATAGTACAATATCATGTAATACGTGTGTTCATAGTATGCTTTCTGTGATGTTGACGTGTGTGTTTCGTTAGCAGTACGTCTCTGCTTTCTATGCTGTGGCTACATCCGCATTGCTCGCATAGAAAGTGACAAATGGAAGTGTAAGGGTGGACATTTAAAGCCTGGATACTTCCATGTTATGTGTAAGTCTCACGGGGCCAACGGGTGATAGCGCATACATGTCTATGAAGTACCTTTGGATACCATATGTGACCTGTCGTGGACGAAATGTTTATGTTGACTGTTCCATCTACCTATGTGTGACATTGTTTGGGGCCATAGGGTGCCAGCAAGTCTTCCCTGTTCATTGGGTGTTTGCCATGGTGTATTGACATCAATCCTATTAATTCACCGAAGGATGTCTTTCTTTGGTGTCAACGCCATAGTTTGACCATCCTATGTCATTCCCAGCAGACGTGGAGATTGTGCCATTGGTATCTTTACACAGGTGACCCATCTGTTCCACTGTATGGAAGCGTGTGATCCCCATAGATGTGCTGGCACATGGTGTGTTGTGTCCGCCGGTTACTCCCCAGCTAACTTTCTTTGAATGGGGCTTGTGTACTGTACACCGTATCTGTATTCCTGGATTATGCCTTGCAACAGCTGTGGATTCCCCAGGTTTGCAGCTATGGGTGCCATCTTGGCGTGCGTTTGTCCATCCATGGGAACTGCCTACTGGACACTAGTATCGGGCTGTCAACATTTCACAGCTGCATTCTCCATTTCCGTGGATGATCGGTATTAGTATTGCAGAGTAACGCGTATGCCATGGCCGTCCGCACGGGCGGGGCGATGAATCATCTGCCAATCCACACCGACACCCATATATGCATACCCACGATCCCATGTCTGCAACCCTCGACAGTATTCCTTGCACACCCTTCATGTGTGCGGAAATGGGATGTGGACGTACGTGTATGGATGCAGCAGCCTGGGGAGTCCTATTCATATGTCCTGCATTTCATGGACGGCTGTCATCACCCTTGAAGACACCTGTGGTGCACATATCTACCTGTGCCGTAGTCACGGCTGTCACCTCTTCCGGTTCACACTATGTTGCTCACACTCACTTAAGGAGTAATATTTGGGTCCTGCAATGGACACCGATGTGCATATGTAAAGTTTAGGACATGTTGGACTGTGTCCATTCGGCCAGTGGGTTTGACTGCCGCCGTATGTTCCCCATTCCCGGATGTCTGTCCGCCTACCCATATTATGTAGTGCTACGTAACCCGTGTCCTTCCACAATTTACCCATAGGGTGTTGGCAACAGCTTTACATAATCCTCACAGGTACCATTGTGAACTATCCGCCACTGAATTGTCAGTATAACACAGCCGGTACATGTAGAACCTATGTATTCATGACAGTATGTCGGTTATGTGTGTGAACTCCATATTTTAGCGATAGTATGGCCTTCCTAGTTGACGTTGTTGGTGTGCCATTAATATGTGTTCCACAGGTCGCAGGTATGTTCCGCCGAGTGGAGGCGGGTGATCCCCACATACTGGATAGCACCTTCGCTGCTGTGTACGCTGGGATTCGCATGGCAGGATGGATGTCTACGGGGTGTATGTACTGCTGTTTCCATCTTTATGTCCTGTGTCATGCCCTACTACGGCTGTGTGATTCCACCAGGCTTGCTATTATGGGTGCCATCTTGTCCGTACGTTTGTCCATCCTTGGGAAATGCCTACTGGACACTGATGTAGGGCTGAACACATTTCACACATGCCTTTAGCATTACCCTATGGGTGCTTTGCATCCTTACTGGGGACTAAGGCACGTCCTGTACCGCAGCCCTCCCACGGGCGGGACAGCGGATTATCAGCCAAACAACACCGAGACCCATTTTGCATACCCAGGATACCAGGGCTGCAACCCCCGATGCGCATGACACATCCTTCATGTGTGCGGAACTGGGATATGGACGCACATGTATGGACACGGCAGTCTGGGGACCTCTGTTCATATGTCCTGCATGTCATGGGCAGGTATCATCAACCTTAAACACGCTGGTGGTGCATATGTCTAGCGGTGCCGTAGTCACGGTATGTACTCGGATTGGCTTTTTCTTGCGCATACTGGCAAACAAGTCAGAATTTTTGGAGTCCTACAATGGACACCGATGTGCATTTGTAAAGTGTAGAACGTGTTTGACTGTCCCCATCTGGCCAGTGGTATTGACTGCCGCTGTATGTTCCCCAGTCGTGGATGTCTGCTTGACTACCCATCGTTTGTATGACATGGCCTATCTATATCCACGTGCCAGTATGCGTAAATACAGCAAACCTGGCGTCCTGCCCATCTTCATAAACGACATTATGGAACATATATCGGCTGAAACAGACACTGTCAAATACGATAGACTCCACAGTGAAAGGATACTGAGCTCTCTCAACTACTAACATGGGGCACCGTCGGAGTACGGATGTCATGACATAGCCGTCCCTAATTCACTTCCTTCAGAGTCGGTTTAAAGCGAATTAATCAATAAACCTGCTCATAGTTAGGTGGACAGTGCTCCAAGTCTTGATTATAATGTGACATATACATATCAGTGTTGCATGCCTTACTTCATGGAAACAATAATACGGCAAAAATGTGTTAATATATCTACAATATTGGTAAATACAATCAGTATCCGGACACATAGTTGATAATTGGTGAGAGTGCACCTTAGAATGTAGTGTGTTGATCAGGTTATTGTATATCGATGTGTATATTAGTAGCATTACGATAACAAAGCATGGAATCAATAGGTACTATTTAAGCATATATTTGACAATTATGAATGTAAACGTGTGGAGGAGACATCCGTAACCTTCCTGGTTCCACTGGATCACACACGCACACGCATACTCGCATGCCCGGATTGTGGGCTACGCGCACGAGGCCATGCATATCCGTATTCCGTTTATATATGTTTACAGTGTCTGTGTGGTTACGTGTTTTGCGTTACTTGTGACTATTCCGGTAACATATGTCTGATCCGGTTGACGGACGTGTGCAGAAAGCACTTACAGCTTTATATATGTAACAGTCTTTGCAGCATGGGACGCTTTACGCGTGCACATCTATATGTTCTATAGTCATAATTCCAACGTGACTGCAGTCACGTTTGACTCTTACTGTGACCAGTGCACGTTAGCTGTTCGTTGTCATTAATATGCATACCCGTGGTACCTATGTACATTTACATATCACCCCCGCACACACGCACGTCACAGGCATCCATTCTCCTGCTGGGAAAGGTGCGGTACTGCATGTTGAACATTCCTAATTCCCCCTCGCTCATGGCCCAGGATGCATATGTCGTCACCACAGGGCTGTTCAGATGACAGCTGCTTATATCCCATATGCATACAGGCCTTCGATTGTCAGGGTGTTGCTGTGGTGCTTTGGGTTTGGTCTTGGCCGCCCACTGTACGGGACCGCCCTGACCCTGTATGAATGTTAGATGAGTCACATGGGCACGTTTTGTCCGTGTCCATGGTACCATGTCACGGCCCCCCCCAATTAGTCTTAACCGTGTGCGCCGATTGGCGGTGTATCCGTTGTAGATCTCGTTATACTAATTGCACACGGGCTGATCGAACTAACCTACTGCCATTACTAACCCTCCGTATGTATGGCCTGTGTCGCAATATTACAAGGGTTTAACATTGCGTGACGACTTTCACTGAGCCACAGACATGTCCGTTGCTTTGTTTGGCCCGGTTCGCTGTGCTACACACATTTAACATGGCGTAACAGGTTGAACAGCTCAGACACGAGGACATCGGGTTGTCCGTCGTTGTCTATTATTGAATGTCTCTGTGGAGTTTGTTTCACAAAGCGACACATTGTCGGCATTGTTAACGGACATCTCGCGCGTACGTCCGCAACGGCGGGTGACGTATGTCTGCCTTTGGCGGCGAACAGGCATTATGCTGTGCCATTATGTCTGGGGATATATGGTTTCCTTCCTTACGTAGATGATGTGCCATACTAGCAATGACCCTAGCGATGACCCGTCTGGGTGTGGGTACTGCTGTATTACCCACGGGAAGAGTGGCCTTAGGGTAAGTGGTGACCTAGGCAGAGGTTGCCACCGATCGTCACCGCTACCCCCTCCTGGTCTACCTACACCAAATAGAGTCTGGAAAGGTGCCCGAGTAGAGCAACACCCTAGGCGGCTACCTACTTGGCCTAGGCCTAAGGCCGGCTATGTGTGTGGGCCCTTGGGCATCGGACTCGAACGTGCACGCCTGCCGTTGGTATGTCCAGCATTACCCACATCCAGCCCCAAGGCAGTCAACACAACATCCATGGGTCCACATGGTGTCCCAGCTGTGCACTCCGGGAACTCTATGGGGAATTTAAACCACACTTCGGACAGCTGTGTAATCCTAGCCTCACCTCAGGATACGTACCTGAGTAGTAGCACAGGGCGACTGTAGTCACACTCCACATAGATGGTGCCTCCACTGACCCTGGGTATTACCATACCATTAGTTTGACAAGCCTTATCTGCAAAGCCATGGAGATGGATCATAATGGGACACATAGATGAGGACATAGGGGACCCGCATACTTTGGATACAACCCAGTTTAGCTTTGTCATAGTCAGATCATGCCCTTTACACGTGTTTCACTTTGTAGAATCAGTCACCAAGGCCATTGCTGAGGGTAAACCAGTCCATACAGCCTACCTCAACCCGGCAGAGGCCGTCGACACAATACCCCCCTCGGGTATACTTGATAAACCCGTCATCTTGAATGTAAATCCATACATCGCCATATGGGTTGCAAACGGGCTAGGTCACAGAACACACATGGCCATAGTTGCTGGCGCCATGTCATACTCACAGCCAGTCACAGGTGGTGTCCCATGGGGCTCAGTCCTGGGTCCACTATTTCCAGCATCTACGTTTCCAATGTACACGCACAGAGGGGTTATGGGTGACAATGTTTGCATACGACTGCAAACCGGATGCCAAGGTCAGACACACATCTGACACAGATATCCTTCAGGAGTGCCTCACAGATGTGGATAAGTGGTACCAGAGACATGTCCTACAGCTAAATGCCAGGAAATGCATAGGCATACCCTTCGGGATGAACAAGGTTACCCGAGCTACCATATAGGTGGCAGTCCACTGAACACGGAGGGGTTACCAGTGATCTGGGGACACGTGTTGTTGTTAACCGTTCGTTAGACACACATGTTGCTAACATAGTTGGGTAGACCTTCCACATTGCCCACATCATCATGAAGGGATTCACATCTAGATCAGCGGAGGTCATTGTCCCCTTGTACTCATCACTCAATAGACCTATGATTGGGTACAATGCCACGTTCAGAATGTATCTGACCCAACACCTGCAGCAGCTGGAAAGGCACCAACAGTTCTTCGACAAACGGATGCAGGGTCTCAGGTATATGTGTTATACTGACCGACTGAAAGGATTCCAGCTGTATACAGTTGCATACCACTTGCCCAGAGGTGACCCGTGCCTGGCATGCACGGCTAGGTCGAACCCAGATCTGATGACTATGCTTCACGTAAATAAGGTAGATCCTCAGAACCACAAGGGCAGCTGGCGTACACCTTGACACTGTCATTAATCGAGCGTGGTGTTGGGACGGATTCATCACCCAGACACTCACTATGCTGTGGAGCGACATCCCAGTACATGTGAGGGCAAGCACCTCGCTGGCCTTCTGTTAGTATTTACACATGGATGTCTGGATTGATTTATTTCTGTAACCTTCTAAATGAATGTTACATTAGCACATTGTGAATCTTTACATTTCGTTGGTCTATTTTACAGTAGTCATATTCATACGGTTTATGTGTATATATTATGGTTCATTCATATTACTAGGTGTCTGCAGTTCTGTTAATATATTGGCACAATCCGTAGGACATATACATGTAGCTTACACAGTCAGACATTTGGAAAACATTTTATGTTGGTTCATGTTTCATATATGTACATATATTTCCATTTTCCGATGAAGACTGTACCTTTCGAAGCAATGTCTGTTGTCCTCACTGTGTGGGATGTGTAACCCAAGTAAGGTTTGTTCACTTGTCTGCCTTTAAGGCATGTAATTAGTACCTAGCACATCTAATGTACCAACCAATTAATGCTTGTAAATGTAGTAGGTTGGACTACATTGTATGTAGTCTGACTAAGTCTGCTTATGAAGCAGACGAAGTGTGCTCCAATAGACTATGGTGACTGCCTTTAATTCTTGGTGTGCTCTGGTTGGTCACTGACGGTCCCTACAGTACCTCGTCTTTGCTTTGGACTTCATCGGCTGGTTGTCTGTGTTTCTTGTATGGGGAATGTCAACTGTAGTCCCTATGTGTATGACTTGTGTAATGCTTTACTACGGCAGTGTAATTCCACCGGGTTTGCATTTATGTGTGCCATCTTAGTCATACGCTTGTCCATCCATGTGAATTGCCTACTATACACTGGTATGGGGCTGTACACATTTCACACCTGCATTTTGCATTCCCCGGAGTATGGTGTGCATTATTAGCGGAGAGTGACGCATGTGCTATGCACACGTCCCTCCCACGGGGCGGGACAAAGGATTGCCTGCGAAACAACACCGAGGCCAGATTCTACATACCCAGACTCCCTTGACTGCAACAGTGGACAGTACCCATTACACATCCTTCATGTGTGCTGCAGTGTGATGTGGACGCAGCTGTATGGACCCGATACCCTGGGTATTTCTGTGCATGTGTGCTGCAGTTCATGGACAGCTATCATCAACATTGAACACGCTTGCATGCCTATGTGTACCTGTGAGGTCCTGGCGACAATTAGAACACATGAGTAATGCAGGAAGCTAGCAGGCATTCTCTGAACAGAATTTTGGGTCCTACAATGGACACCGATGTGCATATGTCAAGTTAGATGTTGCTGGACTGTGTCCACCTGCCCAGTGCTTTTCACTGCTGGTGTATGTTCCCCAATCGCGGATGTCTGTTTGACTACCCATTCCACATGGTGCTACATAACCGGCTGCGTTAGTACTGTGAACAAATGACATACATCCAAAGATGGTGGTTACCAACTGCTTCATATAAACCTCAGACATCCCAATGGGACATATCCGTCACTATATTTCCAATATAACACCACCAGAACATGTTGCTTACCTATGCATTCATGTAACCATGTTGTCTTCGTAGGTGGGAATGCCATAGTTTACACATCCTACGTGACGTTGTGTGTGTGCCATTAGTATGTGTTCCACAGGTCGCACATCTGTTCCGCTGTACGGTAGCGGGTGCTCCTCAGTCTGTTGCTGGCAGACTGAGTGCTGTACGCCGGTGTTGGCACGAGAGTCCGGCTCTGTATGTGGAATGTCAACTGTGGTCCCTATGTGTATTTCCTGTGTCATGCCTTACCGCGGCTATGTCATTTACCCAGGTTTGCAGTTGTGGGTGCCATCCTGGCCATACGGGTGTCCATCCATGACAATTGCCTACTGGACACTAGTATAGGGCTGTACACATTCCACACCTACATTTAGCATTCTCCGGAGTATGGTTTGCATTATTAGCGGAGAGTAAGGCAGGTGCTACGCACAAATCCCTCCCACAGGGCGGGAAGAAGGATTGCCTGCGAAACAACACCGAGCACAGAGTCTACATACCCAGAATCCCTTGACCGCAACAATTGCCAGTACCCATTACACATCCGTCATGTGTGCGGAAGTGTGATGTGGATGCAGTTCTATGGACCCGGTACCCTGGGTATTTCTGTGCATCTGTGCTGCATTACATGGAGAGCTATCAGCAACATTAAACACGCTTGCGGTGCATATGTGTACCTGTGACTACAATGAGTTCCGTTAGGTGATTAAATAAGGCGGAAGAGCTGTCTTTAGACAAATTTTTGGGTCCTACAATGGACACCACTGTGCATATGTAAAGTGTAGAGCTTGTCGGACTGTGTCCTTGTGAGCATTGGATTTCACTGATACTGTGTGTTCAGGAATCGCGGATGTCTGTTTGACTACCCATTCCACATGGTGCTACATAACCAGCTGATTTAGTACTGTGAACAATTGACATACATCCAAAGATGCTGGTTACCAACTGCTTCATATAAACCGCAGACATCCCAATGGGACATATCCGTCACTGTATTTCCAATATAACACCACCGGAACATGTTGCTTACCTATGCATTCATTTAACCATGTTGTCTTCATAGGTGGGAATGCCATAGCTTACATATCCTACTTGACGTTGTGTGTGTGCCATTAGTATGTGTTCCACAGGTCGTACATCTGTTCCGCTGTACGGTAGCGGGTGCTCCTCAGTCTGTTGCTGGCAGACTGAGTGCTGTGTACGCCAGTGTTGGCACGAGTCCGGCTCTGTATGTGGAATGTCAACTGTGGTCCCTATGTGTATTTCCTGTGTCATGCCTTACCGCGGCTATGTCATTTACCCGGGTTTGCAGTTGTGGGTGCCATCCTGGCCATACGGGTGTCCATCCATGACAATTGCCTACTGGACACTAGTATAGGGCTGTACACATTCCACACCTACATTTAGCATTCTCCGGAGTATGGTTTGCATTATTAGCGGGGAGTAAGGCAGGTGCTACGCACATCCCTCCCACAGGGGCGGAGGAAGGATTGCCTGCGAAACAACACCGAGCACAGAGTCTACATACCCAGAATCCCTTGAACGCGACAATTGACAGTACCCATTACACATCCGTCATGTGTGCGGAAGTGTGATGTGGATGCAGTGCTATGGACCCGGTACCCTGGGTATTTCTGTGCATCTGTGCTGCATTACATGGACAGCTATCAGCAACATTAAACACGCTTTGCGGTGCATATGTGTACCTGTGACGTCAATGAGTTAACTTAAGTGTTGAAAGAATGCGGCATTCCTGTCTTTAGACAAATTTTTGGGTCCTACATTGGACACCACTGTGCATATGTAAAGTGTAGAGCTTGTCGGACTGTGTCCTTGTGAGCAGTGGGTTTCACTGATACTGTGTGTTCAGGAATAGCGGATGTCTGTTGGACTACCCATTCCACATGGTGCTACATAACCAGGTGATTTACTACTGTGGACAAATTACATACATCCAAAGATGCTGGTTAGCAAATGCTCAATTTAAACCGCAGACGTCCCAATGGGACATATCCGTCACTGTATTTCCACTATAACACCACCAGAACATGTTGCTTACCTATGCATTCATTTAACCATGTTGTCTTCATAGGTGGGAAAGCCATAGTTTACATATCCTACTTGACGTTGTGTGTGTGCCATTAGTATGTGTTCCACAGGTCGCACATCTGTTACGCTGTATGGTAGCGGGTGCTCCTCAGTCTGTTGCTGGCAGATTGAGTGCAGTGTACGCCGGTGTTGGCACGACGGTCCTGCTTTGTATGTGGAATGTCAACTGTAGTCCCTATGTGTATTTCCTGTGTTATGCCTTCCAGCGGCTATGTCATTTACCCGGGTTTGCAGTTGTGGGTGCCATTCTGGCCATACGGGTGTCCATCCATGACAATTGCCTACTGGACAGTAGTATGGGGCTGTACACATTACACACCTACATTTAGCATTCTCCGGAGTATGGTTTGCATTATTAGCGGAGACTGAGGCAGGTGATACGCACATCCCTCCCACGGGCGGAGAAAGTATTGCCTGCGAAACAACACCGAGCACAGAGTCTACATACCCAGAATCCCTTGACTGCAACAATTGACAGTACCCATTACACATCCGTCATGTGTGCGGAGGTGTGATGTGGATGCAGTTCTATGGACCCGGTACCCTGGGTATTTCTGTGCATCTGTGCTGCATTACATGGACAGCTATCAGCAACATTAAACACGCTTGCGGTGCATATGTGTACCTGTGACGACAATGAGTTCAGGTACGCGTTGGAATAACACATTATTCGATTCTTTCCACAATTTTGGGTCCTACAATGGACACCACTGTGCATATGTAAAGTGTACAGCTTGTCGGACTGTGTCCTTGTGGGCAGTGGGTACTCTTTTATGCTACCATTTTGATATATATCTGGGTAATGTTTGTCCTGAGATATCAGGACATTTGACATGTGTTCGGTTTATTTACAGGACACGGCTGGCCAGAGAGGGCATATCCCTCTCAGGGTGGAACAGGTGTTTACCTTGGAACATATGCATCGGATTTTCAGCGATTACAATGTTTCAGTAACGGTATGTTGCCTAATATACCATCAATGTCATATTTATTACCCCATTTTGCTGCGTAACTCACATTATGTGCTCTCTGCGATTGCATATTGTTCACGTCACCCGTCAAATGCGGATCACATGATCTGTTGCTTCAATAATCTCCCATATCCTCTACACGACTGCTACGTACCCTTCTGTCATAACACGTGTGTCTCCTTCCCTGTATCCACTGTAGTGTCTACATTCACTATTTACTCTGCTGTGTGTTCCCTGACCTATGTTCAGATTTAACAGTATGTGGGTAGGTCTTGACCCGATATCACTACTGTTAACAGAAACACAATGTAGTCTGGTCCCTGATCTACAATAGACACACAAAGGCAGACACTCCTTACCTGGGCCTCCTGTTTAAGGCTGCACGTTTTCTTCTTGGGATCCAGTTTTCCGCTTTTCAGCCACAGATCAGACAGTAAACAGCCTCTTTACACACAACAATTCAGTCGGAGGTCTTTTCAGTCAAGAAGAACCATTTATGCATATTCTCCGGTACATGTCTAACCAGCCATGCACTCTGACCTGTAGCTTACCAAGGAATTCGGATTACAAGGATCACGATGTGAAATAAGTTGTTACAACCAGACTGTAGTTATCAGTAGACTTTTCTAAGTGACAGCCGATAACACAGGAGGCTCGGTTCGGACAGTTTTAGTAGTGTACACAGGCAGGCTAAATAATGTACAGTCCAAGTATGGGAGTTTTGTCTGACTCTATACAGTAAGCAGTTTCTTTATATAGTGTTTACAATCAGCATTTGCCCAACTTACTGGCGTGGTCGGTCACAGGGCATTTCCATCACTATGGTCCGCAATAGTCTATACATACGTGGGTGCTGGGCTCGTGCTTTTAAATTGTTTTCTCATGGGAATAACACAGGCTTGCAAGGCACCTTGTACATTACAGTATCCTTTTGTGATTGTAGCTGTTTCAAGGACCCTAGACTGTTACGATACAGTGGACAGTTAATTTCTTGATACGTTGCTTTGTCTGTGTGGTAGGGAGTTGTACTGCTATCTTCCATTGAGCTCACAAGGCCATCCTCCTCTAGGGAAGGAGTGCTGTTATGCATGTACATACATTTATTGTTCTGTAACCCAGCAAATGATTAATGATGACAGACATGAGGCTGCTGTCCTGCTTACTGCCAGGTTCAGAATTCCATCACAGTACAGCTTAGCTTCACCAATTACATGCAGGCTTAGTTCTGCTGCCATATTGTACGGTACAATTCAATACATTATATAGTATTTCGAGTGTAAACTGGAACTTCATATGTGTTTCTATATATTTTACGAACAACATCCATCCAGCCATATGCATGTTGTTCCATCCTTTACCTTGACCGTGTGTATTTGTCCGTCCAGCCACGCTCATCTCCACATGTGATGTCCCAGTTTCCCCTTCTTTGCCTGTAGCACCCTGTTAGGATGTCCTGTGTGTTGGGCACCTGTTCCGCTATATGTGATCGACTTCACTGCAGAGATGATCGTCGATGCAGTGGTCCACCGACCCGACTTGTCCACATGTGTACACTTATGTGCACCGTGTCGTATGCAAACCTAGATGGTTTGGACGGGTACATACTACATGCCGGATGTACACATTCTGCTGACACATTCACATGCAGCCATTTACATATCTGTACCTGCGGTGGGTTGCTGACATGTGGGTACGTATTTGCCCGCGTGGCATTGCCTAACACAAACATCTTACCACAGTTCAGGTATGCACATTGTGTGTGGTTGTATAGCTGCACACGGATGCTAGCAGGTTTGGGTGCAGGGGTATACATGGGTGTGACTGACATGTACAATGAGGCTATTGTGTAGTACATCCGAATGCATGTGTTCTGCTTCTGGATATTACACTTCATCATACACCATCCGGTGTATGCAACAGAGATGTTGCTGGGTCTGGGATATGTTGCTATGCACATGTTTGCCTGTGTTTGGGGTATCTTGCTTCCTTACTGTTGTTATGTCGGCACAGCTACCCGGCTATGTACTGTCACTACTGCTTGTGACCATTATGGTTGGCACCTTTTCCAATGCCCATGGTGGGGCATGTTATGTGGACACTTCGATATTTGCAGGACTACACATACCCAGGGCTAGTGCAGTAGACAGAACTTCACTTGTTTGCCATACTATGAGCCTATTCTGTTAGCGTTTGGGTTCCTTATTTATTTTCTTATGCCATGTCTGTGTTCCATACCGTAATGTATATGTTTTATGCTACTATTTACATGTATATTGCGGAATTTGCGTGCAGGGGATCGCAGGTCATTTTCCATTTTTACGATTGTTGCAGGGACACCATTGTCCAATCAGGGTCTGTCCATGGCACTTTGGGACAGCAAGTAACCCTGGTGACCATGCCCATGTCGCTGCTGGGGTTTCCACCTTTTCCATTTTCCGATCTGGGATATTTCCGGGACTCACATCTGCCTTTACAGGCCGACACATACAAACGGTCACTATATAGCATAGAAATTCACTTGTTTGCCTAAATAATTTGCTTATTATTGTGGCAATTTCCTTGCTTATTCTGTTTATAGTGTCATTTCGGTATTTCTGTTACAGAAATAACCAATTCATGCTACCATTACATTACATACGGGATATCATTGTGTCCTACATTCGTAGCACATCAGCCATTTCTAATACATTTTTTCGGGACACAACTGTCCATGGAGAGACTGCCCCAAACACAGTGGGACAGGTGGTGACCTTAGTCGCTGCTCCTATGTCGGTGCGGCGCGCTGACATGCGGCTGTACACCTTCTCTGAGTGTAAACACTGACAGTACATTGCGGACGGCGGCGGTCTTATGCGTATCCTTTGCTCCTTGAACGGGTACACTTATGCCTTGGTGGCTTCTATTTGCTTCTCCGTTGATTTGGAACGGGGACTATGTTGCGTACTGTCCGTGCTTTTCATTCTGCACGGGACCTGGCTGCTGCCATTACTATTGTGGGCGGACCGTGGCTGTCAGCACATTAGGTTGCTCACCTCCTGCCGGCTTTGACACGCCTCCAGACGCATCCTACCTGGGCTCGCTCACGTACACTACGCACGTGTCTGTGATTCCGGTGCACTCTCATTAATATGTATATGGCGCTACTGCGCCGGATATTCCATGCACCGCCGGCGCAGGCCTTACGCCGGCCTTGCGCCGAGCTTCATGAATCCCGGGGAGAGTATAGAAGAACAGCAAACAAGGATGGATTTCTAGTGTTATTTAACACATAGGTTGTGATACTATATGAAGGTGTTTGATCATTCCACAGTATATACTTATTTACATGAGAAAAAATCCTAAGGAAGGTTAAGCTCACTAAAAATTAGTGAGACAACACAAGCTCATGGTCATGGGAGGCTAGGAATTGTGGGAGTCTAGTTAATAGTTAGGTACTTAGTCTGGGTTAACACAGGGGCATAGCCAGTGTGATTTGAGGTAGGGTTTAAGCTTGCTTTTAAATAAGCTGACAGAGGATATTGAGGTTAGCTGGCTTGGGAGGATGTTCCAGGCTTTACCTACTGTATTGGAGAACAAGGTGTCACCAGCTAAGTTGTTGGATTTTGATATTTGTACAAGTAGGTTATTAGCTGAGCATAAGGTCTTGAGGTTATTATAGGGGATGACTAGGGATGTAAGTATGGGTGTATTTTGAGGTAAATATAGGATCTTATGGGCTACTATTAATTGATTGAAAAGTATTGAATTTGGCAGCTCTAACCATCCTAACTGATTCAGATTGATACAGTGATGAGTTCTATAGGAGGACCCAGCTGCAAATCTGGCAATATTGTTGTAGGAGGATGTAAGTTTACTCAGATTACATCTACATATTTTGGTATAGATAGGGGAGGCATAGAGCAAGGTAGAGATGAGGTGGGTATGAGCAATAGTAACCCTGGCTGGAGGTGTAAGAAAGGGTTATATTCTATAGAGGGAACCTAGTTTCTTGTTTACTATTTTTATGGTGTTATTAATGTGAGGTTCAAAGGACAAGTTGTTATCTATTAGTACCCCGAGTAGTTTGGTGGTTGGTTCAGGAGATATTATAGTTCCATCATTTGAAGTAATAGTAAAGTTAAGTGGGGAGGTTCTGCGGGTGGGGGTAAATAGTAGCATTTTTGTTTTTTTGGGGTTAAGGATAAGACGTCTTTGTAGGAGCCAGTTTTCAACTGTATTAAAGGTCATTTGGGTTAGTGACTGAAGTTCTGATTGAGAAGTCTAACAAGGTTTGGAGTCTAACAAGGTAACTTGTAATCCATTCTTATAAAGTATGGCTACGCCTCCTCCTTTTTTAGTGTTACGGTCATGTCTTATGATATTATAGCCAAGGGGTAGAACTGCACTGTCTTGTATTGATGGATTAAGCCATGTTTCAGACAGACAGAATGTGAGTGTGGAGTCGTCAGCGTATTGGATACAGTCAGCTTGAGGAATTGCAGAATGAAGGTCATTTGTAAAGATGGAGAAGAGTAATGGGCCTAATATAGATCCTTGCAGGACCCCTAGAGTGACTGGGACGTGGGAAGATAAAGTATTTTCCCATAGTACAGCCTGTTGCCTGTTATGTAGGTATGATTGGAACCACTGTATAGTATGGTTGTCCAATGACAGGTTTTTGAGTGTGTCTATAAGGAGGTGGTGATTCACCATGTCAAATGCTTTGGACAGGTCAATAAAAACAGCTGAGGAGAGAATATCAATATTACGATTACTGTTAATATGGTTAGTGAAGGATAAGAGAGCAGAGGTGGTGCTATGAAATGGTCTAAAGCAATGTTGACAGGATGCTAATAAATTGTGATCGAGTAGGTAGGTTAACAGTTGTATGTGTATACATTTCTCCATTATTTTTGCCAAAGGAGATAGAATAGCTATGGGCCTATAATTGGACAACTCTTTGGAGTTACTGCCCTTATGCAGGGGAATTATGTGAGAGACTTTCCAGATTAGGGGAATAGATCCTTCAGAGATAGTTCTGTTAATGAGGATGGATATGGGGTAGGCTATGACTTTAGCAGCTTTTTGCAGGTAATTTATCAGCAGAGAGAGTAGTGGGTTTAAGTTTCTGTATGAGGTTACAGATAAGTGAAGTGGGCACTGGCTGAAAATGAAATTGATGAGAATTATTGGTAAAGGTTGTGGCAGAGCCTGGGGTGCTAGGGGATAGCTGGTTGTCTAGGGATTGTATGGTTTCAGTGAAAAAGGTATTAAATGAGTCAGCTATTTGGATGGGATTGTTGTGATCAGAGCCAGAGGGAGAGGGAGTACTTGAGCATCCAGGGTGTAGGAGGTTATTGATACCTCGCCTGAATTTTTGGGGATTATTTTGGTTGGTTTGTTGTAGTTGGTAGTAGTAGTTTCTTTTATCGGCTAATATGGCTTTTTTTGTTTCATTTCTTAGCTGTCTGAATTGCAGGTGGTCTGAGGAGCTTTTTGTTGAGCGCCATTTGGCCCATTGTTTATTTCTTTGGAGGATTTTTTGTTTGGTCGTTTGGTGAGCCATGGTGCCGGTTTGGTTCTAATTCTAACTTTGCGTAATGGGGCATGGCTGTCTAAAATGGTTAGAAATTTAGAGTTAAAGTATTTCACAGCATTATCTATTGGGAGGTATTTCAGGGGTGACCAGTCACAGGTGACTAATTCAGCTTGAAAGTGAGCAGGGTTAAAATTTTTGGTAGTGCAAATAGTTCTACAGATGGTAGAGTTTAGGATGACAGTTTTTGTTCTAATTAAATAGGTAAGCAAGTGATCACTTATGTCCTCAGGGAGGGTGCCTGTTTTATAGTTTAGTTGGGGGGTATTAGTGAGTATCCAGTCAAGCGTACTAGCTTTGGTGTTAGTTTTATTGGTGCGGGTTGGGGATGTTATAGTTTGGGTAAAACCATATGAGTTGATATGAGTAGAAGGCTGCTCAGATATACAGGAGTTCCAGTTAATATTAAATTCTCCAAGTATAATGGTTTCTTGGGGGTAGTTACTTGAGAGCCAGCTGAGGATAGCCTCTAATGTGTTGATGTTATTGCCTGGGGGAAGATAGACACATGCTAGATATATGGCATTGCTTTTGTTAAGCTGAATCTTAGTTAGAAGAATTTCTGCATTGTTGCAAAGTGGAGGTTTGGAGTCTAACAAGGTAACTTGTAATCCATTCTTATAAAGTATGGCTACGCCTCCTCCTTTTTTAGTGTTACGGTCATGTCTTATGATATTATAGCCAGGGGGTAGAACTGCACTGTCTTGTATTGATGGATTAAGCCATGTTTCAAACAGACAGAGGATGTCAAAGGAATAAACATCAATAAGGGCATGCAGGTGAGCTATTTTGTTATTGATGCTACGAATATTAAGATGAGCTATCAGGAGAGAGTTGGGGGGCTTGGTAAGTGTCTGTGTGATTGAATTTGTTGGTGTATCAGGCTGTGTAGCTGTGATAGTGTTAGGACCTGGGTTAGGGTGTATATCACCATCTAACAGGGAGTGGACCTGAACATTTAGGATGAGTTGTAGAAGTTTAAAAATTAGGTTCTTATTTTTTCTAGCTAGTGGGTTACATTGAGAGATGTGATGGAGTCTATGAAATATGGCTGCTGAGTACTTAGCTGAGCTGGGGAGGTTGCTAACACTATGAGTGGAGATGGAGGTAAGGACATAGGTGTGTGTGATGTGGGTATGCAGTCCTAGGAATCTATGGTGTTCGTAGAGAGTAAGTAGATAGGGAATGATAAGTATAATTAGGAGTAGTAATAAAGGTAAGGGTTTACAGGATCCTTGAGCCATTTGTTTAGGTTAAGGTGGTTAAATGTAGGGATATTTGTGGATATAGTGGTAGGGTAATGGATAAAGGTAAATGAGTGATGATTCTTTAAGGGGGAGGAGATAGGGGTAAAGTGAGAATATAATAGAGGTAATAGCACTTTAAGGGGAGGAGTTAGAGGTTGGTCCTAATGCATAAGGGTGTGGAAGTTAGAGTATAAGTTTAGGAGCATTGGGGGCAGGTGGGATTTTGGGGCAGGGTAGGGGAGCGGGGGTGGGTGAGATTTGGGGGCAGGGTAGGGGAGCGGAATGAGCCCGCAGGGCGAACGGAGCGGGATGAGCCACAGAGGAGTTCACCCTAGGAAAACTATCAGAGGAGCAGTAAGCAAAGGTAAGTAAAGCAGCAGAGGGTAAGGTGACACAATGCCTTGATAATAGAATATGCAGAGAGGGTTGGCAGTGAAGAATATTAGAAGAAAGAAAGAATAGAGTGGGAGTATTAGCTCTTCCAGAATATTAGAATCCAAGAGCCTGTAAGTTACTTAAAATTGGAGCCAGAATGGTGGTCTAAAGGAAACTATTGCCCTCTAGTGGACAAAAGCTGTATAGCAGAGGCAATATATACTGAGAAAAGAGTGCAGGGCAGTAAGTATGCTATAAAGGATTGAAGAGGAAAAACAGTAAAAATACTTGTAGTCTAAGAAGGGGGAAGGGGTGACGGGTATGGGAGCAGATAGTAAAGACTGCCGGCTGTCCTGGCTGGTGAAAGTAAACTTACAACCTAGGATATCTCACACTAATTGTCTTAAGACTTTGGTTTACAGTACGTACTTTACTTATAATTAAATTCCCTTGGGGACTGTAGCAGAGGGGAGGAAAGGTTCAGTTCCTTAGTTAGGGGAAACTGCAGTGTGTTGAGGAGAATAGTTGTTTCCAGCACACAGGGCAAGTCCTTCTTAGTACTGGGAAACCAGGTTGGGCAGCTGGGAATATAAAGGGAAAAGAGAGACAGTGGTAAGACACACAGAGAGATAAAAAGTAGACAGTTACACAGGCTTATTAAGTAGTAACTTGAGCATAGAGCAGAGATTAACTTGCATAGTAAAACAGTCTTGACTGCACATATTAGGCTACTGGAAGAGAAGATGTTAATCTAAGTCCAGCTAACCTTGAAAATAGTATGAAATTAAAATACCTGGTTTAGCCCATAAAGATTGTATCTTATAGTTCTAATTGCAGCCAGAGACAAAATGTCTGTGAAAGCCAGGACTAGGAATCCTACTGTATTGTATTGTCTTTAGGGGTGAACTAATTGCTACCCTGGAAAATGGAATGTTTTATAATGGTTTTATAGCTTCCAGATGCTATAACACAACTTAGCAAATCCCTATGTGTGTATATCATGACACATAATGTGCTAGATTTTGGTTCAGTTTCAAGTAAATCAGAGTCAGATGACCAGATGTATGATATCACTGTGTAACCCAGCACTGAAATGATGTTTTAATACTAGATGAGACAGACGTCTCATGGCAGTTTGTTTTTGAAATCTGACAAAGAAAGATCACTCAACCACTTCATTGTGCATTGCATTAGTAAGTAACAAGGGAATAGCAATTCTTCAGATCAGTCAGGAAAATATAGTGAAATTAGTTAAGTACTGTTTTCTGTACCTGTGTGAATCTATCCATCTGTGTTATTTTTAATAAACTCTGGAGTTTATTTTAAATAGATATTTAGTATTTAGTATTCATGTTCTTGTATTATTTATTATTAAATATATTTAAACTTTTCATTGTGGTTGGTCTTTTAGAGAATGTTTTAACCTTTGAGAAGACTTGTATTTATCTGGTGACACTGTGGCCACTCCTGAAAGCCTTGCTGCATTGGTCAACCACTACCATTTGTATTAGTATTAGTTTTACTCAGTATAATTTGGTGCCCTTGTAAGAGCCTTAGAGTAGCTGGATTTGCACTGTTCTGGTGTCAGTATCTACCTTATAGTCTGTTACGAGGGGGAATAGCAAGTAAATCCATGCCAGCCTTTCCCAAGTGTGTGTGTTTGAAAATCAAATCTCAGAGTATGTGTGTCAGCTACTTGGAGCAAGGACACAGAGCACTGGTTTCACGGAGAGGGTGGTGGAGGACTTGCCTTGGAACACCCAGCTGAATACTAAACTCTACAGCTGTGGTCAGTTTGGAGTCTTATTTGGGGCCTGGAGAGAGAGAGGGGGTCCAGCCCCAGGATGAGAATGTGTTCCCTGCGTGTTCTTATGGGAAATTGTGCTGGGTGCAGAGACCTGCATCTGAAAATACTGTGTGTATCCAATTCTGTTCCCAATGAATATTTGTCACTGGTGTCCATGGTGAGGATTGAAACTCCTTGATCACTGGCCCAAAGGAGGGGCGTCACAGACATGATCTAGATATGTGTGTATAAGAATGTCACTATATGCCCATGGACATGCTCTAGGTATGTCTGCGTAGGAATGTCAATATATGATCATGGACATGATCTAGATATGTGTGGGTAGGAATGTCAGTATATGACCATGAACATGATATAGGTATGTGTGTGTACTAATATCAGTATATGCCCATGGTCATGATCTAGGTATGTGTGTAGGTATGTCAGTATATAACCTTGACCATAATCTTGGTGTGTGTGTGTGTGTGTGTGTGTGTGTGTGTGTGTGTGTGTGTGTGTGTGTGTGTGTGTTTAGGAATGTCAGTATATGTCCATGAACATAATCTTGGTATGTGGGTACGAATGTATGTATATGCCCATGGAAATAATTTAGGTATGTGTGTGTATAAATGTCAATATATGCCCATGGACATGATCTAGGTGTGTGTGTGTGTGTGTGTGTGTGTGTGTGTGTGTGTGTGTGTGTGTGTGTGTGTGTGTGTGATTGAAACTCCTTGATCACTGGCCCAAAGGAGGGGCGTCACAAACATGATCTAGATATGTGTGTATAAGAATGTCACTATATGCCCATGGACATGCTCTAGGTATGTCTGCGTAGGAATATATGATCATGGACATGATCTAGATATGTGTGGGTAGGAATGTCAGTATATGACCATGAACATGATATAGGTATGTGTGTGTGTGTGTGTGTGTGTGTGCGTGTGTGTGTGTGTGTGTGTGTGTGTGTGTGTGTGTGTGTGTGTGTGTGTGTGTGTGTGTGTGTGTGTGTGCGTGTGTGTGTGTTTAGGAATGTCAGTATATGTCCATGAACATAATCTTGGTATGTGGGTACGAATGTATGTATATGCCCATGGAAATAATTTAGGTATGTGTGTGTATAAATGTCAATATATGCCCATGGACATGACCTAGGTGTGTGTGTGTGTGTGTGTGTGTGTGTGTGTGTGTGTGTGTGTGTGTGTGTGTATAGGAATGTCAGTATATGCCCATGGACAGATTTAGGTATTTGTGTGTAGGAATGTCTGTATATGTCCATGGATATGATCTAAGTATGTGCATAAGAATCTCAGTATATACCTATGTAAATGATCTAGATATGTATGTGCATAGGAATGTCAGTATATGACAATAGACATGATCTAGATATGAGGAGGAATGCCAGTATATGGCCATGGACATGCTCTAGACGTGTGTATAGAAATGTCTGTATATGTCCATGGACATCATCTAGGTATGTGTGTGTAGGAACTATATGCCAATGTATAATAAGATACAATAGTATATGCCAATGGACATGGTAATGATGTGATGTATTGTCAGATATGCTGACAGAAGTAAGGCAGTGCATGTGTAACATATGCCAGCATGATTAGCCAGAGTTTTGTAAAGAATTATATGTCATTTGTATATCAAACTGATTTGTGCAGGTGCTTGTGTTGAAAATATATTTGTAAAGCTGCTTGTGTTAAAAATGTCCCAACAGTAGGTCCTAATGGTCAGAAAATAAATAGACCTGTATGTCCGACTGTATTGTAACTGTTAAAATGCATATATTATAACAGAGACTACTGGAAGAGAAGATGTTAATCTAAGTCTAGCTAACTTTGAAAAATAGTCTGAAATTAAATTACCTGGTATAGGCCATAAAGATTGTATTTTACAGTTCTGATTGCAGCCAGAGACAAAATGTCTCTGAAAACCAGGACTAGGAATCTTGCTGTATTGTCCTTAGGGGTGAACTAATTGCTATCCTGGAAGGGTGGAATTTTTTCTAATGGTTTTATAGCTTTCAGATGCTATAACACATCTTAACAAAGCCCATCATGACACATATGTGCTAGATTCTGGTTCAGTTTCTAGTAAACCAGAGTCAGATGACCATATGTATATGATATCATTCTAAAATCCAGCACTGAAATTATATTTTAATACTAGACCAGACAGAAGTTTCAGGGCAGTCTGTTTTTGAAAAATCAGTCACCCACTTATTCTTGCATTGCTTTAGTAAATAACCAGGGGAATAGCAATTTTTTAGATCAGTCAGGAAAATATAGTGACATTAGTTAAGTACTGTTTTTCTGTACCTGTGTGAATCTATACATCTGTGTTATTTTTAATATTTCCTGTGATTGAAACTCTGGAGTTTATTTTAAATATATATTATTTTCATGTTCTTGTATTATTTATTATTAAGTATATTTAAACTTGTCATTGTGGTTGGTCTTTTAGAGAATGTTTTAACCTTTGAGAGTACTTATGTTTATTTGGTGACACTCTGGCTGCTCCTGAAAGCCTTGCTGCACTAGTCAAACACTATTATTTGTATTAGTCTTAATTTTACTAAGCATAATTGGGTACCCTTGTAAGAGCCTTAGAGTAGCTGGCTTTGGACTTTCTTAGTGGCAGTATCTACCTTATAGTCTTGCAGAAGGGGAATAGCAAGTAAATCTGTGCCAGCCTTTCCCAAGTGTGTGTGTGTGTGCGTGTGTGTGCGTGTGTGTGTGTGTGTGTGTGTGTGTGTGTGTGTGTGTGTGTGTGTGTGTGTGTGTGTGTGTGTGTGTGTGTGTGTGTGTGTGTGTCTGTATGTGTGTTTGAAAATCAAATCTCAGAGTATGCATGTCAGCTACTTGGAGCAGGACACAAAGCACTGATTTCACAGAGTGGGTGGTGGTGGACTTGTCATGGAACACTTGGCTGAGACCTTAACTCTACAGCTGTGGTCAGTGTGGAGTCTTATTTTGGGCCTGGAGAGAGAGAGAGAGAGAATGAGTCCAGCCCCAGGATAGGAGTGTGTTTCCTGTGTGCTCTTAAGAGAAATTGTGCTTGGTTCAGAGAAATACATCTGAAAATACTGTGTGTGTCCAATTTTGTTCAAAGTGAACATCTGTCACTGGTGTCCATTGTGAGGATTGAAACTCCTTGATCAATGGCCCAAATGAGGGGTATCACAGACATGATCTACTTATGTGTGTATAAGAATGTCACTATCTACCCATGGACATGATCTAGGTATGTCTGCATAGGAATGTCAATATATGATCATGTACATGATCTAGGTGTGCATGTGTGTGTGTGTGTGTGTGTGTGTGTATGTGTGCATATAGGAATATCAGTATATGCCCATGGACATGATCTTGGTTTGTGTGTACGAATGTCATATATGCCCATGGACATGATTTAGGTATGTGGGTAGGAATGTCAGTGTGTGTGTGTGTGTGTGTGTGTGTGTGTGTGTGTGTGTGTGTGTGTGTGTGTGTGTGTGTGTGTGTGTGTGTGTGTAGAGGCATGTCAGTATATGCCCATGGACAGATCTAGGTATTTGTGTGTAGGAATGTCAGTATATGCCCATGGATAGATCTAGGTACTTGTGTGAAGGAATGTCAGTATATAACCCTGGACATGATCTAGGTATGTGCATAAGAATCTCAGTATATGCCCATGTAAATGATCTAGGTATGTATGTGAGTAGGAATGTCAGTATATTCCCATTGACAAAATCTAGGTATGTGTGGGTAGGAATGTCAGAGTATATGCTTATGGACATGATCTAGATTGTGAGTTTAGGAATGTCAGTATATGCCCATGGGCATGATCTAGGTATGTTTGTTTAGGAATGTTAATATACCTAGGTTGTTTGTTTAGGATATGCCCATTGACATGATCTAGGTGTGGGTGTATAGGAATGTCAGTATATGCCCACAGACATGATCTAGGTTGTGTGTTTAGGAATGTCAGCACATGCCCATTGAAATTATCTTGGTATATGTGAAAAGAGAAGACCACACATGGATAGTTAGGCCATTGAAGAAGTAAGCCAAAACAGTTTACATGCTAGCTGTAATATGTCTTCTAAATTAACTGTTTCTCTTTTTATTTCAATGTGATTTGAGTATAAATCAGTTTTGGC
This sequence comes from Protopterus annectens, assembly GCF_019279795.1. Taxonomy (NCBI): domain Eukaryota; kingdom Metazoa; phylum Chordata; order Ceratodontiformes; family Protopteridae; genus Protopterus; species Protopterus annectens. The sequence goes on along the minus strand of NC_056728.1, from coordinate 1,580,493,471 downwards.
AGTTTATCCGTCATATCACATGTGTACTCCCAGATGCAGGTGCCACACATACACATTTAAATGCAGTCTGCAAAGTATACCTCTGAATGCAGTACAGCATCATGTTATAAATCACAATTTTTCCTGAACTGAGCCTTGTGTAACACATTTGTAATACCTGTGTGAGAGTAAAGAACCATAACTCACAAACATTGTAACATTAACATCAAATAGTAAGCACACTGTTTAAAATGTACATTTAGTGTACAACAGCTGTACACTGGCCTGTAACAATGTTGATGTATTATGTGCATCAGTCTCTATCAACATTGCTAAGAAAATTTTGACAAACAACAAGAAATGACCATAACTACTTCATAATATTGATTACTTAATGCGCTTTTTGCTGAAAGACACATAGCTGTTACATCATCATACTGGGAATCCTGATAAAGAAGGACAACAATAAATATATTAACATCACCTACCCACAGCAAAACCATAACAAGTTACAATAACACAGGTCCTATCACACTTTTTGACCTCTTTGCAACATGGCATACATCAATATCTGTGAATATGCCATTCTTGTGTTCTTCTCTTTATTGTGAACAAAATAATAAAATGCATACACCACTGGAGTCAATCATATGCAATGCACAAGTTCCTCTTGCCCTGTGTACTGACTGATGACACCACACAAGAATTCACAACACAGTTGTCATACATCAGACACTTGAAAGGATAACTTAATCATTGTATTGCAATGTACATGCCTTCCATTAAAGGATGTACAAAATAAATATTCATATTTCCCATGTCATGAAGCATGACGTTGAAGGGATTACATCACTAGTGTTTGCATGATTATAGCTCCCCTAAAATGCAGTCTGAGGCCTGCAAAATGTTAACTCTGTTAGCATCCATACACCTGTGAGTTTGTCATATCACCAGCAGCTGAGTAATCCACTATTGTCTGGCAAATGGACATTACCATATTCAAACCCCTGCCTATCTAGATCAACAGTCAAGAAAGTTATGTATCAACTGTTTCTGCCACAGGATTGTTTAAGGTTTAGGTGTCAGAAAGGATGGACTTCAAGGTCTAGCCAAAGCAATATTTGATTGGTCATGTGTTTCCTAAAATGTCTTTTGGGGGGTCATGTTGCTGTTCACACAATTATAAGTCAGCCATATTACCATTTGTTGGGTTAGTCATACCAGTCTGTCGCTACTGTTTTGCATATATTCATAACCAGATCTGAACACCCGGCCATCTAAGTCTATATACTATAGAAATTTTCATTAACTGCATGCAGCATAAGAGAAATCTTACAGAAAGTGTCAAAAACACATATTTGAATGGAATGCCCATCAATGTGTTGAAAGGGGCTATATTTGACTTAAAAGGGATGGATAGATTTGGGGGAATGTTGAATTTATGCAGTGTTTCACTGCATGGGCGGCATAGTGGTGCAGTGGTTAACAATGTCACCTCACAGCAAGAGGTTCTCTGGTTCGATTCTCGGCTGGGGTGCCTTCTGTGTGGAGTTTGCATGTTCTCCCTGTGTTCGCGTGGGTTTCCTCTGGGTACTCCGGTTTCCTCCCACATTCCAAAGACATGCATCTGGAGCATTTCTCCCCGGGCCTCCGCTGAAAACAGGCTCTGTGGAACCTAGTCGGACATTCCCGGTCAACAAATGTAAAATAAAAATAAAAATAAAAAAAATAAAATAAACTACACTTAGTAATGTTGTCCTTTCTGGATTTAAACAACTGCCTATCTAAGTTCACAATCTACAGACCTGTAACTAACTGCATGCACTGCAGAAGAAGTCTTACTAGAAGTGTGAGACACAACATATTTTGAGGTATGACATCATCATTGTGTTGCAAGGAATAATGCAGCTTAAAAGTAAGTGAAGATTTGTGTGAGGCCTCTCACTGTCAATGTTTGCCTGAGTGGAGTTGTACATACCACACATCTTGTATAACCCAGTCATCCCAGTTACTGTATTCACACACACTCACAATATTTATTCATTGCCATGTTCAAACAGCTGCTTATCTAAGTTAAAAAGCTAATGAGCACTGTATGAATCCCCAGTGCCATAGGAAAAGTTTTCCTTCAAGTGTAAGACAGAGCACATTGGAATGGATGACATCACCAATGTGTTGCAGGGCAGATTTGTGGAATAAAAGGGGAGTGTAACTGATGGAAGAACCCTCACCCAGTGCTAAATTATACATCAAATTTGTTGGGTAAGTCAGCCCTACATACCACTAGAGTCACACACAGACACACTACCATGCAAGCGCACACACAGTGCAATCATACTGCAACAATAGGTCATTAATCACTTCATTCATCGACATTGTTGAACTCTGAATGATAACTTTAGGATGTATTGAATATTTACATGACAGATGATAATCACAGTTATCAACCAGTGCAGTATCACCCAGGCATCCCTAAGTGTTCAGCTTAAGATTATTGTATGCAAGTCTTAATTACTTTGTATATGATTGCACTGGCTTTGTGATGTGTATACATTGTGCAATGTATTGCCAAGGCATAGATGCCAAATATATGAAAGCACACTCCTTAATACTACTCTACAATTATGTGTTCAAAGGCCCCACTTCAATGTAAAACATTTGCAGGGCTAATGTGTCAGAGTGCAAATATCATATACAGTATGTAGTATGTGAAGAACATCATATTAAATTCATCTTATCTTGACTAGAACAGGCCATTAAAGTATACACAAATAATAAAAGTCATTAACACTAATTTCTTTATGTCCAAATCTCTTAGTACATTCATGATTATGTTTTGAGGTTTTGAACTTAGAATTAGAATTAGCAGACTTCTAAGATGTTTCTTGCTGAGCTTCATCCAAGTAAGGAGTAAACCCATAAAAATCATTTTGACTGTGACTCATTTCAGAGCATATGTGTGTTGTGTTAACTTTTACTATGTCATGTACACATGTGTTACAATAATGCAGTGAAGTGTACATTATATTGTAGTACAGGGGCACACCTCTCCAATATCCACATATTTGCTGACTGTCACCTGTTTAAGACTTGTTGCCTTCCTTATGCATTTCATGTTGTTCTATCAAATCAATGAGTACTGAAGTCACTACATAATAATAGACATCTATGTGCCAGACTTCATAACCTTCAGAAAATTAATGCTAATGCAAAACATTTTATTCTAGTACTTTCCTAAAATGTATAGGAGTAATGAATGTAACTTGTGTCTATTATATGAAATTTTCTGCCCCGTTAATTTTTGCTTTTTCCAGATGTCTTTCACTTATAATTGGGAATGTATGAACAGGGTTGAGATACCTCTGGACCATGGAAAGGACTAAGCAGAATACTGTTTGTGGAATAACATATGTACCCATTATTTCCCATGAGAAAATATAATGAAAAATGAAAATGTTCATAATTTTAGAGGAGATGCTGAATTTGAACACCTACCAATCTGCATTAACAGTCTGTTGTTTAATCTATACTTGAGATGTACTTTTGTGTGCTTTTACATTAAGAAATTCCTGGATCATCCATCTTGTGGCAGAAGGTGTTTACTTGGTCTCCCTGAGTTGGGAAGAACTCCAGGGAGCTCAAAGTGTTGCCTTTTATTGGCAAGAGGGCATATAGTCTGTTTTCAAGCTTTTTTTCTTTGATATAAATCAAGAGAGTTTGCAAGGAGCTGCTCACCATGCAGTGGAGGTTAGCAGTGGCCTGTACAGTAGAAAATGCCTAGACAGTAAAATTTCCTTATAAAGTTAAACACAATCCTTAATCCTAAACAGTCCATACTATTGCAGGACTGTAAACACATGTGTAATTGATATAGTAAAATTTAACACAACACACATATGCTCTGAGATGAGTCACAGTCAAAACTATCTTTATGGGTTTACTCCTTACAGAACCATCAGTCTAATGAGCCTGTGTATGCAATTTCTTAATGTCTCCATGGCTATCTTGGTGGATTTTCGCATCCTAAGGCAATGTAGCAATTGTCTCATGTTCTCAGGCAACCAGTTAATCATTAATGAAAATAACACAGTATGCAGGAAATGTAAATACAAAACTTCCTTAGAGGCACAAATCTCACACACAAATAAGGTTGTCAAGAACACCCACACTACATCCCTTACCCATACCACTCCCTACACACAGATTGTCTTATGCTGAGGTGCTAAAATAAACTTTGCAAATCTCAAAGACCTCCAAAGCCACCTTATGGTAACACTGCTCTTCAGCAATCACTAAAACACACTTCAAAGGAAACACCAAACATCTCACATAAGCTTGCACTAAATGTTCCCCCCAAAACTTCTTCTTTTGACTTTTCCCGGTTAGGGGTCACCACAGCAGAACACCTGTCCACTCATGATTGGCAGTGGAGTTTTACAGTGTCGAGTTGTCAGCCCGGTGCCCAACCTTCCATAGAAGGCACACACATGCACTCACTCACACCTAGGGCCAATTTACAGTGTCCAGTCCACCTACAGCATGTCTTTTTGGGATGTGGGAGGAAACCGAAGCACCCGGAGGAAACCCACTTTGCCACAGGGAGGACATGCAGACTTTGCACAGAAGGCACCCCAGCTGAGGATCAAACTGGAGAACCTCTTGCTGTGAGGTGACAACACTAACCGCTGCACCACCGTGGCCACCCAAATGTTCCCCCCAAAAAAAAGCCCATAAAGCAAGCATATACTTTACCTAATACTCTTATCATTGGGGACTCTGTTGTAAGATGCACAGATGCCTCACTCACTAGGTTAGACAAGGAGAAGGTAATGGTTAATTGCCTGTCTGGAGCCAGGATCTACAATGTCATGCTGTCAAGTCAATGCACCAATATGATTCTGTCATAGTCCATGTGGGTGTAAATTAGCTGAGACATACCTCACTGGTCTATATAAAAAGAGACATAATGGAACATTTGGAATATGTGTGATAGACAGGTACAAGCCTTGCATTGAGCAGCATTCTACCTTCGCCATGGATGATACCACAGTACGAACATAAAATGATTTATATTAATAATTGGCTTACTTTCTGATGTAACTCCAGGGAGATTCAATATCTCTCAGCGTAGGAGGACATAGTCAACAATCCATATTGTTTTGCCAAGGATGGGTTGCACCTGTGCCCCCTCTCAGGATTTTAGCTATTGGCTAAAACTTTATCAACCCCTTTAGAGACGTTTTTAGGCAATGCCAAAAAGACAAAACTGCCAGCATAGTGAAAAGGTCTCCAAGCAACCTTATGCTGTCACTGCTTAATGCTAGAAGCCTAAACAAAAAACTCCACACATGCCTCTTATAGAATGGAGACATCTGTGCTGTGACTCAGACTTGGTTTAAAGTCATGGAACATACTCGAGCAGTAAAGGGCTATAGTGCCTTTCACACATTTAGAACAACAGCAACACAGACTGGGGCCAAAATTAGAGATGTCGCAATCTAAATTAGCAACAAGCATACCACCAGGCTGGTTAAAATGGATGATACCATGGAGCTCATCCACATGCAAGTCAACATAGACAAGGTCTCTCACCAAATCATGGCTAGCTACTGGTCACCATCTTTGCCCCAAGAGTCCCATGACTCTTACCTAAACCTACTAGAGGCACTCACCAAACAACCGAACACTCCATTCATGAGTGCCTTTAACTACACCATTATAGACTGGGAAACTTACAGTGCCTCAAAATCACAGGCACAACTACATTCTATTAAGCGAGTTTGTCAAAATTCCAGGCTCCCCCTAACACCAAGACCACAGCTACCTATACAGAAATCTTAATAGAGTCCCTATACAAACATTTGAATAGCTGCATAGAGACTGCCATACCTACCAGAAGTAAACCCAAAACAAACACTAAAAATAATCTCCACTGGTGGAATCATTACTTAAAGAGGGTATATAATAAAATTAAAAAACATCATGTGCAAAATCAGGAAAAGCAACTCCATTAAAGGCAAATGCTCTGTTATACAACTAAACACAAAACTAAGAAGTATAAGTCCAACAAGGCCAAATACAAGATCTAAATAACCTCACAAGCTAAGGGTATTCACAATGCCTTCTTCATTATTTCCAGAACATTAAAGGTAACACACAGAAGTCTGCTGAACTGGTGGTGAAGGTACATTCTTCACCTATCAGGGTAACATAGCAAATCTACTAGCTGACAAATTCAGCTCAAATTTCACCCCCTAATCCCCCCAGCTCTTCCAGGTGAACCCCCTTCCCCAGTTATTATCAGGGACCAAGTGCTGACAGTACTCCCTAAAGCAAAGAACACTACCTCTGTGGGTCCCACAGTGCTCCCTAAAGCCAAGAACACCACCTCTGTGGGTCCCACAGTGTTCCCTAAAGCCAATAACATCACCTCTGTGGGCCCCCGTTGCCTCCTGAACAGTGTAAAACAACCTATCAGGACCTTTTGATGCACTCTCTAACTACAGCATTGAAACAGGCTACATTCTAAGTGAAAGGAGGACCAAAACAGTCATTCCCCTCCAGAAGGGTAGACAATCAACTGACCCAGGGAACTACAGAACCATCTGTCTAATGAGCCTAATATGAAAAGCCATGGAATGAATGTTATCATGGAAATGATAAGCAAGGACATTGACAACCTACAGACACTGAACCCATCCCAAATTGGCTTTATTAAGAGAAGGTAGTGCCTACGTAACTTTGTAGACTTCTTTGAGAGGGTCAACAAGGCAATGGACAAGGCTAAAACAGTGCATACTGCGCATCGTGACCTCACTCGGACATTGTTGCCAGGCTCTCTAAGCTAGGCATAAATCCCTGCATAACTCACTGGATTGCCAGCTGGCTCACAGACAAGTCACAAAAACTCAGTATCTCTGAAACCACCTCCTCCATGAGGCCGGTCACCAGTGCAGTACCCCAGGGCTTTGGGCTGGGCCTGATTCTTTTTGGCATCTAGTTCTCGGGCATCAAAGCTAATGTTCAAGGCCTCTGGCTCACCAAGTTCACAGATGGCTGTAATTAACTTATAACCTCTTATTGGTGTACAGTATCTGGTATCCAAACCACTTAAGCTAAAGCTGCATCTGGTGTCTGTAAGGATAACTTGTTCCAAAGCTAATTCCTTTGATCAGTCACATTGCAATACAGCTATGTATTAATTTGCCACATCTTAATATTTTGTCTGTTTCATCTCTTATCTTTGTAGACCTTGCCCTGACAACACCTCTGTTTCTGAATGCATCCCTGATTTTACTGTACCAATCCTACATAACTGCATCTTTGAAATTAGCACATACCATCTTTAAACTCAGCACACACCTGCTAATTAACTGCAAGACCACAGAGATTTCCTGACAGAAACTAGGCAAGGACAGCCTACACTATCTGTCCGAGTATGTTATTGCTAAAATAGATGTCTAGGCAGTATTACCATGTACATACTGTATAAGTGTGTTCTTACATGTAAGAGGTGTACACAGTTAGAAAAGGTATAGTCAGCATTACCCTACCTAGTATCCCTAAAACAGCTGTCCAATTGTTCTGTAAAAATGTATAACTTAGCATTTACCTTAAAGTAAGAACAATAGCTTGCATTTGCTAAACATAGCCTTAATAGCTGTCATTTGATCCTTCAGCTTTTTCCCTTCATCCACTGCCTTTCTCATCTCACACAAAGGGAAAGTTCAAACATCCTTAACTCAAAGGAACAAACTCTGGCTAACAATGTTATACCATATTGTTAATCATTACTTCCTCTAATAGCTGCCATGTGATCGTTAAGCCCCCCCCCCCCTTCTCCATTACACTCAAAAGGAAAGTTCAAAATTCTTAACTTTAAGGAACAAACTCTGGTTAAGAATATTATACTACACTGTTAAGAACTATACCCTTTATATCTGTTGTGCTTTGGACTTTTATATCCTTATAGGTGTGTACAATAGCTGAGTTGAAGTACTGACCTGCTATGAGTATAATCCACTGATTGTTTCTTTTGGGATCTCTAAACATTCATAGTGGGCATGTCCTGCACATTTCCCCCTACCCTATCCCCAATTCCCATTCATCCCACCTTACTCTACATTTATTCTGCACCATACCCCCCCCTAACAGATTTGACCACTTAATATCAGGATAGTGCAAAACTACTCCCCCACAATATAATTACCTAATCTCTTAATCATCTCAGCCTCTTTGTCTGCATCTCAGACAACCACTATCCTTTTACTCCATCCCTAGTCCTTCACTTTCCATCTACTTTTATATCTAAAAGACTATTTCTTAAACTCTAGTCCTCTACCACTTCTACACCTGATCAGTAACTCCTGCAAACAAAATGCTGCTCCTTATATTATTCTCACATATTCTTTTACTAACCTCCCACTTAACATACTATCACTTTCCCTTGATCTACCCTATCACAACCCCAAACTCCAGCCTCCTACTTAACCTAGGCAATTATAATAACTACTGTAATACATCTCCTAGCCTCAGATCTCTCAACTAGTTTCTATATTAAATACAGAATATTTCACTGTGATCACCTCTCCCTCAAAACAAAACATCAACTCATACCCACCCTTAAGAATTATTCCAAATTTTTGCTTTAGAACTGAAAGATTCAATTGTGTGGGGACATTCACCCAAACCCTGGCCCTACTAATCTAAACCCAAACCTCAAAGCACCAGCCCTGCAAGTACTATAACATCCCAGATAACTCCCCTCCTTCATTTATATACCACCCCCCTCTAATGTATTCTTTACTCCTTATACAAAGACACTTTTCACCCAATCCAATTACCATTCACAGACACACCATTCTCCCAGTCCATCAATCACAGTTCAGCAAAAAAATAAGTCTGATAAAATTAAGTTTTCATAGTATTTGTAATAAAATTACAGATCTGCATGCCTAGATATCATTCTATTCCCCAGATATTCTAGCCATCACTGAAACGTGGCTTAAATCTAATATGAAAGATACAGAAATACTACCTCCAGGCTATAACATTATAAGGACTGACTGACCAAACAAAAACTAGGCGGAGTCACCCTACTATACCCCAGATCCTATAATCTCTCCACCTATTCCAACTTTATCCCCAGATTTCACTCAGCTGAAATACTCATAACACTTTTAAAGCTAAACTCTAAGAACACACTCTGTATGACTGCACTTTGCAATCCCCTTGGAAACAACATGCAAATGCTTGAAGAATTCCTCTCCTGGATCTCTAGTACTATTACTTATGCAAACATCATTCTGGGTGATGTCAATAATGACTGGCAAAATCTAACCTCTAACAGACCCTCATCTTGCATAAATCTATTTGATCTAACTCAACTAATTACAATACCTACTAGATACAACAAAAGCATTAATAGCACAATTCTTGATTGGATTTTCATCTCAGACCCAAACAAATATACTATCAGTGGAAACTATCCTAACATCCTAAGTGACCATCTCCCTGGATACACACACAGACTTACCACTCAATCCCCAATACCCACCAACATAAACCAACCAGGAATCTCAATAAATTTAACAAAGACCTGTTCAACAGTATTCAAAGGTCCTTCAATTGGTCTGTACTAAAAACTCTCCCATTAGATGATGCAGTTACACCTTTTAACATGTTTTTTAAACATCCTAAATAACCTTGCCCTTTTATGTATAAAAAAGTAAAAGTAAAATACTACTCTTGCCAAAAACATTATGCATACCAAAGACTAGGCTTGGCGTGAGTGGCTAAAAAAAACTTTCAGAGCTACAGGGAACTTTATAATCAAACTAAAAATAAGAAACACTATCATGACCAACTACAACTTAATCAAAAAAAAATTATTCCCAAAATTTCTGGTTCTCTATTCACATACTACTCAATCCTAGCTCAGAAAAGAGATTTGTATTCCTTTCACTCCTGCTTCCCCCTCAACATAGCAACTACATTTAATAAATTCTTTATAGATAGAGAGTATTGCTGCCCTCACCAACAGCACATCTCCCTCCCCTACACAAACCTATACGATATTACCAACTTCCCCTGCCACTACCACATTTAACCTCTAAAATATATGAATCCAAACATTCCTTAGCCACAAATGCTAACAACTTCTCCTTAAAACCTGTAACAATATCTGCTGTAAAAAACTGCTACTTAAACTTAAGCCTTGCTCCACAGCTGCCAACAACCTTTCACCTAAATACCTCAAGATGGCAGAAGAAGCTGTATCTTACTCAGTAGCTATCTTAATCAATAGATCTATACAGGAATATTATGTCCCAGCTATTTGGAAAAGATCATATAACCTTGTACTGCACAAGGGAGGAAACTCTGCAGAAGTTTCTAACTTTCATCCCTTTGAAATCCTCTCCTGTTAATGAAAAATCTTACAAAAATGTATTCATACTCAACTGCTTCATCATCTCCTCTCACAGCAATTCTTAACCAGTAATCAACATGGATTCAGCCCTGGCCATAGTACAACTACTGCACTATTATCCTTTTTAGATAATATATACAAGAAAAGGGACTCCGGTAAACTTATCTCTTCCATATTTCTGGATCTGTCCAAAGCCTTTGATACCTTCCCACACTGCAAGCTCCTTCAACAGCTGCACCATCTCAGCCTAGCCTCTCCTTCACTTCAGTGGATTAAAAGCTAAAAAAAAAGCTACCTATCTGATAAACAGCAAACTGTTAGATGGCAACATACTTTCTCTCCTTACCTCCCAGTTACCACTGGCATACCTCAAGGCTCAAATCTTGGTCCTCTTCTCTTTACCGTTTTCATTAATGACCTCTATACCTCTTCTAGGGAAGCATCACTTATGCAGTGTGCTGATGATTCAACACTAATATGTTCATCTGACACTCTGGCGTATCTTCGAAAATCACACAAGAAGCCTTCACCTTTGTTAGAAACTGGCTTCACAATGTCCAATTATTACTCATCCCCTAAAACAAAACTACTCCTATTCCTCCCCAAAGCAAACCTGAAGAACAAATCCAGCTTCAAAATCTTTTCACTTAACAATGCAGAGATAGAATTGTATCCTACACAAAACTGCTTGATATGTCAAATGATGACAACCTCAGGTATGAATGCCACATTCAAAATAATATTAAAAAACTCACTAGAAATTTAGCATGCTTTATACGTATAATATTTTCTTACTAACTCTGCTAAAACCAGCCCAGCAACCACTTACATTCCTCCTTCACTTTTATGTGGTGCCTCTATCCTTACCAACTTGCAGGTATCTGTTAAAACTAAAGTTGAAATATGCTACTACAAAGCTAAATTTGCTGCCAATAAACAATACTATACTCATTACTGCAAAGCCCTTAAAAGTCTAAAATGGCTTGAACTACCCTACTTCCTGGTCTTCATACTACAGTCTAATGCTCACAACCTCATTTATAACTCCCAAGCCTGTCCTGCATTAAGCGCTAGTCTTCCTTCCTACCACCCCCAACAGACCCCCTTGTTCTAATGAAAAACAACTTCTCACTATCTATAAACCTAAAAAAGCAATTGGAAATGGCCTTTACTGCTACTCTTTTGCCAAAAAAAAAAAAATGGAATTCTATTCCACAGTGTATGAGAACTGTAACTTACCATCTCTCCTTCAAGGGTCTGCTGAAAGACTACTGATCAAACACATGGTCTACTCATGCTATACTCCTGGATGAACGTCAGTTTTGCCTACTTTTCTCCACCCCTGTCTGTAAAGTTCTTTTACCCATAACCACTTTCTCTTCTTCACCTGGTTATCCTACCCTCTCTACCATTCTACATTACTTCTTCCTACCACCTCCTCCCCATTTATATTAATCTATCTAAATCTCTTTCCCATTTATAGTTACAGTTAAACTAAATGCATGACTTTTTCTTAACAACTAATGTGAATTGCCAAAAGGCTCTCTCCAGAACTATATACAGGGTTTTGCTTTGCTTTTTGTCATTGTTATTTTTGTTACATATTTTTATTATAGCTCCATGCCTTATAATATTGCTGATTATTTTTGAAATGTATAACTTTCAACTGTTTTTATGTAATGTCTTTAAAAAAAAAAAACTTTTTTTTTTTCTCTGTTGAGTAGAACTTTTCTCCCTGGGACTCCTGTGAAAATGAGCTTTTGTGATCGGACTTTCCTGGTAAACAATGTCAATAAATAAATAATAGGTAAATAAACAAAAGTGGTAGCTATTATAGATTCCCCCAAAACACCAACATCTTGCAAGAAGGTTTAACAAGACAAATGACTGGTGCCAAAGCCGTGGCCTAAAACTCAATGACAAAAATTGCATTATAATGCCCTTTGGAAACCTTTCAAAGCAAGTTGATTACTACATCGATTAAACAGCCCCCGGTAGTTAGAGATCTGGGAACATATGTAGACAGGAATCTGGCATTTGACTAACATGTAACTGAGACAGTGATAAAATCATTCTAGGTATCCCAACTTGTAAATAAGGTTACGGCATGCAGGTCCAAGGAAGTTATATTACTACTCTACTCAGCCCTTGTCAGACCTATTATTGAGTACAATGCCTCTTTGGTATGCACCTAACCAAAAGCTTGTAACAGCTGGAATACCCACAAAGGTTTCTAATCAGGAGAATTCAGGGCATGAATACCTTGTCCTACAATTATTGCCTAAAGGCTATACCTCTGTATTCAGTCTCCTGCAGGCTGTTGAGAGGGATCTTTGCTTCACTTACAAGGCTTTCTCAGACCCAGCCCTAATGAATCTTTTTCACACATGCAAAACAGACAGTACCAGAAACACTAGATCCAGGGATATGAACTTCGCTTGTGGCATAAATAGAACACACCAGAGAGACAGATGTGTGTCCCAAAGGATACCATCACTATGGAAAAGGCTCCTCCTCCCTGACCTTATTCAAAATTAAACCTTGACAATTTGATTGGAAAGCGTCAATTTATCCCCAGTCTGGTCCCCATTTCCCTATGGACAGAGGCCATCAATAAGAAAATTATTATACTAACTAAGCCCCCCCCTTACAAATCTCTTAGTTACATCCCTACTAACATGGCCTTCATATAGACAGCCATAATACTCGGGATCCAAATAGGACTGGGGTGAGCAGCTAGGGTTGTAAAGGTCATAGTGGTCATTATCCTTGTAACATCCTATGAAGCTATAGAAATGAACATTAGCTCAGCACACCACAAAGCAAAGCAAATTTCAGGTATTAAAACACAAGTATTTGAAGGGACAATGAAACAATATGAAGCAAGGTGATATGTGCATGATAACAGTAGAGACAACTGAAGCATCCCATATGGTTGACATTCAACCCTGCAGCCTGTTGAACATATAAGAATAACTGTCTCCTCATACTGCTATCAGCCTTTGTTTCTATACTGCAGTAAGGTTAAGGGGTCTATATTACCATGTTGACAGGGCTGTTCATCAAACTGCCACAAAAGCAATTTTTTCCCATGGAAAAAAAATCGCTGGGCCATTGTCGGGAATTTGCTGTTTCCTCTACTGTAGTGTGATCTCACAGTTGGTATATTTAAGTAGGGGTGTGTGGGGAGCACAGGCCCCACATTGGGTGGTGTGGGGGGAGAAGCCCCCTACTTCACTGTGTCTGTCGATTTGTTTTGTTTGTTGTTGGCCCAGCATTTTTTTTCCCTGGGAAAAAAACGCTTTTGTGGCCATTTGACATTTAGGTATTTTGGTGTACATATGTCGATGCAAGGCTGGTCGAAGAACAGCCTTGCCGAAATGATAATTCAGACCCAGGTTAAGCACAGTAGCACAATGGACAGCATATTAATGTGGTTGCAGGCAAAAACTCATCAGCTTTTGCAACAGGATATGAATTGACTTTTACCATCAGTTACTATTAGTGCTTGATGCCAACTTGCCAAGTGTCACACATAGGCTGAGGATAAAAACTGATGAGACAGAAGAATTTTAAAGAGAAATAATGAGATGGAAGGAGACAGAGAGAGAGAGAGAGAGAGAGAGACAGAGGCTGGAATAGAAAGGGAGAGAGTATGAAAGAAAATTTTGGTCATGGGTCACTTCTTTTCAGCTTGTCATAATAATAATAATTCTGTCATGCTGTGTAGAATAAAGTGTTAAACATAGCCAGCAAGCAGAGGTAAGATAGTAGAAAAATGATTAAGACATAAGCAGAATAATGATGAGTTGCTAATATATGCAGCCGATAATTCAACACATCATATTTGATATGAAAAAAATGATTGTTGAGATACTTCTGGATTTGAAGACATGACAATCTGAATCAGCATTCTACAGACCTAAGCATTATCTGAACAGACAACAAAAGAGTTTAGAGTTCAGATAGTAAAATTCACACATTTGAAGTGACAAAGACAAAAGGTTGAAACAACAGAGTATGTATGAATCAGACCTCATCACAGTAATGAGAATTGTAAGAGTCCATAAGGTGTACATTTAACCTGCAGCTCTTACAACCTGTTAAACATATAAGAATAACTGTCTCCTCATAGTGCTTTCAGTTTTTTTTTTTCTGTAGCAAAGCAAGGCTAAGTACAGTTGCATGATACGAACTGTATTACTGTGGCCAAAGGGATTTTCTTGCAGTTTGTACTTAACAGTATAAGATTTGCTGGGGAGTGGGTTTGGTAAAATGGTGAACATCTTCACTTTATATACAAGGTATAAGGATTGATTCTAACCTTAAGTTATTGGGTAAGCTTAAAATGGCCCTTTAGAGTAGTTAGCCTAATATGTACTTATGAACATGTTCCATGGTGAGTGCATCAACTGATTTTTAATGATGATATCTGAGTTACATTTCAAATAATATATTATGGTGTATGGCAATAATAAATAGAATCTTTTGACAAATATGGCATGAGATAGTCAGTCATGTTGGTGTCATTCAGTGTTGTTATTAGATAAATTTACTTCAAGTACAACATAATGCCTAGGCGGGGCATATATTTTACAAACTGTGATTAATATAAACTAGGAATCGAACCATTGACAAAAATGAAAGCTGAAGTGTTTTATTCTGTTTAAGTGTTAAAGTCAGAGAAGAACCAATGTTTTCAGGTTATCAGGTGAGGTGTAACAATTTAACATGACTGTGATAAACATAATTCTGACAAGCCTTTATGTGTTGCACTTTGTGGTGTTTTATTGGATTTATATTTTGAGGGACATATTTATCCCTGTGGAAAAAGTTTCTTTTTGAATTACTTTGAGTAACCTCTGTAACACATATTGAGCAAGGGGTCATAAAGACTTAACAGTATATAATGTTCTACACAGTATGAGTCAGTACAATATGCACTTGGGGTAATGACAAATCTAATTCAGATATATGTAAACCTATATGTTGCTCACCTCTGAATCATTTCCCCTAACACCTAATGCTACTAATTGTAATGAGTCATACTTTATCCCAAGAACTATTGGTAACATCATACACATAGAAGTGTACTTTTAATTTACTATGATCTGTACTACAATTAACACACTTGACACAGAGTACAGTTAACACATTTAGCAGATTTGTATTGCAAGTTTCAGTTTTTCACTTCATGTTCAAGTAAAACAAAAAAGTGACTGACAAGACTTTATTCTGAACTCCTACATTAAAACAACCTGCAATCTGGATTCCAAGCCTACATTACTTGTGCTGTTCCTCAGAACGTACTGCATTAATGCACTTTGCCACAGATAAAGTTATAAAACAGGTTTATTTTTTACAGTCAGTACAATTCAGAGTGACTGAAATGTATCAGCACCAGTCTCATTTGCACGACTGACAGCTAAGTCTTTGCACGTGGAAATAAAATTGTATTAAGCATTGCACAAAGGATGAAGTCCCTCCAAAAATAAATCATAATGCACTGTGCTGATTTATCCAATTTGTGGTATTATATAAGTGAAATGTTGACAGTAGAGATTACTAGTTTCACTGGCATGTAAACATATCTAGATCTGAACCCGGCACCTATGACATTACACTGAGAAGTTGAGTTTTTAATAGTGATTGCCACATGATAATTTTCATTTCTTAGAGATGTCATTATGTTTTCATATCATGATACTTATTGAGGAAGGAGTCATGCAGAAGTTTACAGCAAGTGATATTGTACACAGCATATATCAGTATGATTAACACCTGCAATAATGAAAGGTATTGCTTGCATGAATAAATGTTCATATATATTATTACAAATGTATCAAGTAATGATACATGTTTCTGAATTTATGTTGCTGATTTTATTTCCCCTAGACTTTATGCCAATAAATATTTATAACATCATGCACATAAAAGTGTGCTTTTACCATAATTAATATTATGAAGATTGCAGGTAGCACCGATCAAATTTACCTTATTTATCATTCATTTTGAGCACTTCTGTTGTAACATTCAGAGCATTTGAATTTGCAACTGCACTTCAGGTTCAAGAACACATAAAATTATTTTAGTGTAAACACTAAATGCAACATATGAATTTAAACCCTGCACTGTTTGTGCTGCTTTTTATAACTTACTGCATTAACATGTTGAGCCACTGTGAAAGTGACATGACAGGTGTTGTTTCATCACTCAGTACTGTCAGGAGTGCTGACTAAACCATATCATCACCAGTCTCACGTGCACTATAAACAGCTAAGTCTTTGCACATGTGAAATAAAATTTTGAGTTTATGCCTTTGGAAGTGAACTGTCAGTGATAGTCACTGCTGACAGTCACCAATACACAAAGATAAATGCTGGGCAAAGGATGAAACAACAACAACAAAAATAAATAAAAACTAATATGAATAATTTTGAAGATTTCTCAACTTTATGGTCTTATACCTGTAAAATGTTGACACCAAGGGTCCCTACTTTCACTCAGGTATTGCCCTCTCTGAATTTGAACAATGAATTTGTCACATCAACATGAAATAATGACCTAATTAACAGTGTTTGTCACATCAACATTGACATACTAAGTTTGAAAAAAGAGCAGCACATATGCTAAGTTGTGTACTTCTGTAATTTACATTTAGAGAGCAATATACCTATGATTCCACCCATGTAATTTATCCCTTCACTAGAAGTCTTGCTAAATGTGATACTTGCAGAAGTTATGCCAGTGAAGCATGTGAAATGACAAACAAATGTCTGCTAGACAAAAGTATGTTCTTGCCATTCTTTTCTGAGTATGACTTAATTTTGATTCATTTGTAACATGATTGCATTACATTTCGCATTGAGTTTGACTATGTATCTGTATGTTTAAGTTATATAGACTTGTTATGACTTACACTAACTTCTTAACCAGAAGCACATTATTTTCTAACAATATTTTACTAAAGAGGGTATAAAGGCTCGCTCCTAAGTCAATATATGTAAAAGAAACCTTTGAAGTAAGTCTATTCTGTCTGAGACACCTCCATAAGTGTACTTCACATTAGCAGGAATGGTAAAGACTTAATTAGATATGCATAAATCCTAATGACTCACACTTGCAATGTATTATCTAGTCACAGTTTTAAATACCCATTTGTGTATTGCTAGGGCATGTGTATAGCATCATGTAGGTCCTAATGCTATGTTTACCTCCCCAGCACCTCACCAGGATTGAATAATTCAGGAATTATAATGAACTGACACAGGATTTACATATTCCACATGTCCAGAAGTGTTAATCTACATGATAAAAGCAGAGTCTGGGGCTATGGCACTTCCATTGTACTAGGATGACTGTTTGGATTCCCAAGTGCTTCAAAACCAAATTACTGCTGCTGTTTAATCTTACAAATTTTTTTTTGATGAAAACTGTCATATCATTTCTGTCAAGCTATATTATGCTTTCTAAAACTACAACTTACAGTATTACAGTATTAAATGAGTGCTGTACACTTTGTACAGTTGCATGCGCAATGAAGGTATAACTGCTCCTATTGCAATGATCCTTTATTTTACTTTCATAGGTTTCTGGAAGCAATTCACTGAATATTTCTAACTTGAGAATCTTATGAAGGTTAAAGTGGCATTTCAGAAATTGTTCAATACTACTGCTGTTTATATTACTGACATCACCTTCTTCAATTCAAAAGGTGTGTTATTGCCATTGGGGGATGTTCATTGTATTAAGTCTTACTTTTACCAAACTGAAAGTTGTATACTTCAAAATGTTGTTTTTGTAATGAAGATTTGTCAGCTGTTATTACAATTATCCTTGACATCTAGTTCATATGCTTCTGGAAAAACTTCCTGAGACTGTTGACACATGTGACTTGAGAAGCTTGTTGTAGAATAAGTGACATTTAAGAAACTGTTAATTGCTAATGATTTTCTCTATCACTGACATAAGTTTTTTTTCTATTATGAAGTTGTGTTCTTGTCATAGAGTATATGGGGGATTTTAGAGGTACTGGTTAGATGTTAATCTTCAGATATATCATTAGTAACATGTTTAAATGATGATGCCGCATTATGATTTTTTTTCTGCTAAGTTTTATATTAGCTTGTAGACACACAACCCCTGTTGAGTTGTCTTATATATATATATATATATATATATATATATATATATATATATATATATATATATATATATATATATATTTTTTTTTTTTTTTTTACTTCATAACAAGGATATGGTGATCTTATGTAAACCTGCATTCTCAGATGCTGTGAATGAGGTAATTGTCCAGCCACTCCATTTCCATGACATACATATCTTAAAGAAATGCTTAGCTGGCACACCCTTCTGTGTCCCTGTCTGGCAGGAGATGGTTGATGATATGACTGTTGTGGGAGGTCATGGCCTTGACTACAAGGTTATTGGACATAGGGCCAGTGAAGTGATTAAGAATGTTATGACTAGACTCAGAGCTGCTGCACTGGAACAGATAGTTACTAGGGTGGACCTGGCACCATCAATGTGGTGGTCCTACCACATGATGTTGGAGTATCAGTAGCCTCTGATGATGATGACAGTGAAAACAGGTACAGTTTGGGGTTGCAAAGGGTATGTCAGACATGCAGGATGTGATTCACACATTCCCTCCCCAGAATTCAAACACGTCAGTATGCCTTTGTATAACCAAGATACAGAAACATCTGAGATTAGACAGGTTAAGGGGGACATGGTCGATCAGGGTAGTACCCCAGTGGCAAAGTTAATGGAATATCACCCTAGACATCCTGAGGTAAAAGCAGATGTCTTCACAAGATGCTTTCTTACACTTCCTCCCTCTGATTTTGGTGTAGTTGCACTGATGATGTTGCTAATGGATACAACTGCTGTATTATTGGTAAACCATTCAGACATTCACAGGTGCCTTATGACTTATCTGTGTACAAAGCTATATGGCTGCATGTGATATGTCTGTAGTTCAGTATGCGGTTTCCTGTGATTTGATATCCTTCATGTAATGATGGACTTTACATATCATATCTGCAATCATTCAAGCCACACATTTGATATGCAGGTTTATCCACTTTGTAACATGGCAGTGGTTACATTATTTCCATCAGTACATTCAGTAGCTTTTTATAGCATAGTAGTATATGCATGAGGTCTACCCCACATTTATGTACATTGCTTCTTGCCATACCCCAACCTTTATTGTGCTGTCTGCCTGTGTATTGTATATCTGTGTTACCAGGTCCCTTTGTGTTGCACATCTCTTTCCTTATTCTTTCATATGTCTTATATGTTTTGTAATCCTGTCTTACCCATTATTTTCTCCAATTTACCACCAACTCACCTATCTTTCCTCCCTCTCCCCACAGAAAATAAAAAATAGAAAGGGGGCCTATCCTTGCAAAAAATGTCCATTCCCCTTCGACCACCATTTCATTTCTTCCATGTGCTTTATCCTTTTTTCCCATTACCTCTTCTTCCTTCCTGTCTCCCACAGTCCTTGGGATGTGTGTTCTACATGTGTCACATTCCTCACATTATTTTATATCACTGCTTATTACTATACTGATGATGTGGTAGGTCATGCAGCATCACCATTTTGTTAATGCTCTGAACTAATCATCAGAATCCACAAACCTTGATCATTCCTCATTCAATGTCTGCAAGTGTACTGTTGTGCTAGCTCCTACGTTTGCTTCACCACAATAATCTATATACACATTTTTGGCTGCTTCTGTTAGCACTTGCAAAACCCACATGAATTTATAATGAGCATTTCTGTTTTATAGTCCTACAGTGGACAATAACCTTGTTTAAGTACTTCATGCCCATTTAGTGCTTACTTTTTCATCATTTACATTACTCATACTGCAGTGTGTTTATGCCAAAGTCAGAAAAACTCCACCATAGTTATGCATCCTTGGAGAAATATACTCACTGATGCATTAATCACATTACTAAGAGAATTTCTATATGCCATTGCTTTGTGGAATATGTCCACTTATTTCAGTGCATCCCATAATGGGATGCAGATCTTGTGGTAACTACAAAGTTATAGAAATGCCTCTGATAAAATCACAGTTCATTGTAACTATGAGAGAAACAGTCATTTTACTGAATACTTGCTGTAGACATACATGTTTAATCCTGTTTTTTGGTTGGGGAGGACAAAATATGCATGGGTTGTCAGCATCCTGTGGAGTTTGGCTTTACTGGCCTGAATGTACCCATAAGTACTTAAAAAGAAAAAGATAAAAAGTCATAGGCATCCAGAAGTTATGTGGCTGAAACACTGGTATATCTCTAAAGACCATTTGCATATATCCCATAGACCTCCACTACAGGAGGCTTACACTATTACACAGTGAAGACAATAGCTTATCTGAGTTGTTCTTGCAGTTTTTGCATACTCCCATTGTAAGGATTAAAAAATTTCTTCCTTGTCTGTCTTTGAATAATAATCCTTTTCACAAAACCCTCAAAGACTCTTGATAATGAAAAATAAGTCTCCGCTCCTAAAGCTGTAGCAAAATCATTTTCAAAGTATGGCAGGTAAATCTGATGATAACTTCTCTGACAGTGGAGAAGGCTGCTGAAGAATATACTCTGTGCTCCATTTCATTCACAATATTATTGTCCAGTAGCTCAGGCCATCTAACCAAAGCATCTTCCTTCTCAGGTAGCCCTACAATCAGAACATTTTGGTACACTCTGTTTTCAAAGTCAATGACTTCAAATTCTGATTCCTTCTTTTTGGTCAGACATTCAACCAGTTGTGATTTCATTTCTTTTGCTTTTGTTTGGATTATTACTTGGATGTCTGAGTCATCTGTAAGGTCTCTGTCATATTTTTATCCTCTCTTCAGATCTCTGGGTGCACTTATCCATCGTATTGCTTATCCTGTCAAACTAGTCCCTGGTAGAAGAAAGATATGGGGATTGAGATCTGTCCCTTCCACCAATGGTTACTGTCAAAGTATTTTATAGATTCATAAGTACATACAAAGCTATTGATTTGTGAGCACCTCAAGAAGCCTAGCCTTATATTCCCATGGTAGTCTTTAATTCTTATAATTTGCATACAAATAACCCAGAAGTGGGCCAAACGAGGATATGTTGGGACATTAACATGTTTTCCCTATTCAAGAGGGATATGGGGTACTAAACCAGGGGTGAATTTGTGGTTTTCCATCCATTTATGCAAATTACATTTGAATAGAGTAAGATAAGTATTTTGCTTTATATGGACTGGAACATGATTACAAAGAACCACTATTTTCTGTGATACATAAGTACTCCTCCAATATTGTAAATTTATTTTGCAAAAGAGACTGAGATCTCTTGAGTAATTTTTATAATACTACTGTACCCGTGAATAGGTCAGAATAGGATCTGCTGAAGTTCTAATATGGAAAGCACAGTCACTTCTCAGTAGTCTGCATGACAGTAATATAAACCCCTGTGTCACAAGATGGGTCGCAAACTGGCTCAAAGACAGAACCCACAGAGTGAGAGTTGCTGGAGCCATGTCAGACTTGAAACCGGTCACAAGTGGCATCCCACAAGGTTCTGTCCTGGGACTGCTCTTGTTCGGTATATACTTTTCCGAGGTACAAGCCAACGTGGGAGGACTATGGCTCACCAAGTTCGCAGACGACTGCAAACTAGGCACCATAATCAACTCTCCAGCGGACACAAACATCCTTCAAAAAGGTCTCACAGAGATGGATAACTGGTGCCAGAGCCATGGTCTAAAGCTAAATGCCAAAAAGTGTATAGTCATACCCTTTGGCAA